>NW_028169523.1:2500-67500 GCF_963971535.1 Notolepis coatsorum | reverse complement strand
CAAATTGTAACAGATGAAAATGAAGATGAATGATCTCCACTTTTGGAGAGAACAGAATGTTTCATTAGGAAAAGTACAAAGAAGGAAGAACAGGAAGAACACACACACACAACATATAAAGCCCAGCGATAGATGATGGAGAGAGGAGAGGAGGTGGTGTGTGTGTGTGTGTGTGTGACAGAGAAGCGAGGAGAAGAGAAGAGAGAGACAGATGAACTGATATGGACGTAGCCAGTAGGGACAGCTATTAGCGGGTTGAGACATATGCACTGCAACGAGAGAAGACAAGAGGACAGAGTGATGGATGGGAAGGCAAACGGAGAGGTACAAGATGAGGGTGTGTGTGTGTGTGTGTGTGTGTGTGTGTGTGTGTGTGTGTGTGTGTGTGTGTGTGTGTGTGGCGGGATGAGCAGGATGAGCATAAGATGGAGGAGGAAGAGGAGAGAGTAGGAGGAGAGGAAGGCGAAGGTCACCGCCTAGTTGAACTGGCTCAAAGAGGGATAGAGAAAGAGAAGAAAAAAAGAGAGAGGGGAGTCAGGGAGAGAGAGGGGAATAAACAGAGAGAGATAATGAGACAGAGAGAGGAGAGAGAGAGACAGAGAGAAAGAGGGAGAGAAGAGGAGAGAAGAGAGAGAGAGAGAGAGAGAAAGAGGGAGAGAGAGAGAGACAGAGAGAGAGAGAGAGAGAGAGAGAGAGAGAGGGAGAGAGAGAGAGAGAGAGAGAGATAGAGAGAGAGAGAGACCCACTGCACACAAGGATAGGTGGAAACCGAGCTCCACTTCTTAACAACCTGCCCACTATACCAAGACATCAGAGACATATACTTCCCACAAATTGCAAACACCCAACTCCCATACCTACTGGGTGAAATACAACAATGTGCAAACACAGCAGCAAGATTTGTGAGCTGCTGTGACAAGATGGTAAATGGCTGCTTTTTTATATAGCGCTTTTATCCAAATCGCTTTACAATTTGTTACTCACATTTTACCCATTCACTCACACATTCACTCACACATTCACTCACACATTCACACACCGACGGCGGAGGCAACCATGCGTCTGTTTGATTGTTTTGTTTTGTTTTGTTTGGCTTTGGCAATGTAAATGTATGTTTCCCATGTCAATAAAGCCCATTTGAATAGAATTGAATTGAATTGAGAGAGAGAGAGACAGATAACAATATATACAGACAAACAGCAAAGGAGGCACAACTGAAATGTACTACAAACAAACCAAAAACTGCAACAAAAAACAGCTGGTTTGATACAGATTGTAAAATCATTAGGAAATAAATTAGAATGCTATCAAATCAAAAACACAGAGACCCCAATAATGCTGATGTACGCATTCTCTACTGTGAGACCCTAAAACTGTACAAACGTACACTCAGAACCAAAAAACAACAATATGACAAACAGCAACTGACACTAATTGAGGAGGCAATCAATACAAACAACTTTTGGCAACATTGGAAACACATAATAGGCGAGTCAATATATGGTTTAACCCCAAAAAAATTTATACAAAAGGTTTTTCAATGGATTCTGGTAGTATTGGGCGTGCTAAATAACATACTAAAAGTCGACCAAAATCGACCCCTCCGAAAGCCGTCATTTCCAAGATGGCGTCCCAGATGGCGCCAGGGTGATTAAAATGGCTATATCTCAAATTAAGAACATGGTGCAAAGGATTTCTCAACTGATTCTGGTACCTCTGGGCATGCTCACTAACATACTAAAAATCTAGGAAAATACACCTTCCAGAAAGGCTTCATTTTCAAGATGGCGTCCAAAATTGCGGCTGGCCAAGCTTAAAATGGCTATATATATGTCAATATAAAAATTATATAAATGATTTTGTCATTTGATTCTGGTACCCCAAGTACCCCTAGACATACTTAGGAACATACTAAAGTTTTAGGGAAATACACCTTCCGAAGAGGCTTAATTTTCAAAATGGTGTCCAAAATGACGACTGGGAGCTTAGAATGCCTGTATCTCAAATGGGAAAACATTTCTAAAGGATTTATAAACTGATTCTGGCACCTCTATACATTAATAACGAGCAAAATATCTAGCTAAATATATCTGCTAGGAATGCATCATTTGCATCATCAAAATGGCTGCCTGTAGCTTATTTTGGCTAAAATTAAAATTGGTTATTATATTCAACCTAGAAAGCTGGCTTTGGTGTTGAACACAAAATAAATGACCCACTTATTGTGGTCTTTAGGCCTACTCATCATCATCTTCAGGATCCTCTGGGAGAAACTTGTTATGTGGATTGTCACATTCATGAAGTTGACATGGTCCACAGACAGTAGTACAAGGTAGTCCATATTTTCTGCATGAGCAGCGAAGTGTCTTGCAGGCAGTGGTACAGTTACAATGAATGACCTTCAAGAGACTGTCTGGAGCAGCATTCATTGTTGACATGAGTGGGACAAATCTATTGTCCTGCAGGTTCCAGCCCCAGTCTAGAGCATCTATACCATCATCTGTTCCCATCCAGACCATGACCTGGTAGTATGCTCTACGACAGTGGAATTTGGTAGCAGATTCAGTTGGTGGTAGACGTTCAGGCGTTACCGTTGATGAAGCTGAGACAACCTTCTTGCTAAAAATGTTATATCTCATTTTTACAAGCGAATCTGTGCACTTTCCACCAAAAAAGACAGCCATTGCTTGGCACTAGGGATGGGTACCTTTCACATTTGAACCGATACCGGTACCGGTACCTGTGAATCGATACCGGTACCCAACGGTACCTTTTTTCGGTACTTTAGTCTCAAGAAATTTAATTTACCTACCTCAGTCGTAAAAAAAAAATCCAAACTTCAAATAACTACAATTTCGACAGTTTTCGGCTTGTCATTGCTCCGACTGCTTTGTTGTTGAATCAAGTCAAATCCTAGGTAAGCATATATTGTGCGTGTGAACGTTGACATGAAAAAAAAAAGTAAAAAAAATAAATAAAAAAGTAAAAAAAATAATTAATAAAAAGAATATTTTTTTATTTTTTTTTTATATTTTTTTTGGTTTCTCACTTGATTCGATACTCGGTAGTACCGACGTGTTTCGGTTTGGTACCTCAAAAGTACCGAATTCGGTACCCATCCCTACTTGGCACCCAAGGTCATCGATCACATCTGTTGTCTGGTTTGGTACAGTGAATGCATTGGCACAAGCCTGAAGGACAGGATCCCCTTTTACAAGTTTTTGGAATGCTGTCTTTTTGCCAACTCCGAAGATCCGGGAAGTTGTGTCACAGCCAGTCACAGCATGGATGAACAGCAACTGAGAACACACATACTGTCCGAGTACTTCTTTCAAATGGTTTATGGCGTACACTTTAAAACTGCTATCAGCTTTCGACTTGTCTGATCTGAAATAAAGGCCCTTGCTATCTCTCTGTGCATAGTAAAGAAGTAAGACGAGGAGATCAGTATCTTCTCCAATCAGCGTTGTGGTGTGAAGAAGAGATGATCCCACTGCGGCCCTTACTATGTCTACATCAGCATCTCCAAGTGAATTGACCACAGTGCAATCCCGTTCTTTCAGTTCATCACTTATCATGTGGATCAGTTTCTGTTTATTCAGATCTCTTGACAGGAACTCCTCCTTCTTACCTGAGAACTCTGTCTCAGCAGTGAAGTTGACAATGGGATGAATATTGTTTCCTCTTCTTTGATGTGTGTTGTCTTTAATGGATGGCCCATCCTCATAGCCATCAAACACAATGGTTGTAGCTGAGCCATAATGTTGGATGGTGAAGTCTGCATATGACTGTGCAATTTTACCATAGCTTTGTCCGTGCTTCCATTGTATTCAGTGAAGGAGTGAACCACCATCAAGAACATAATGCTCCGTTTCTGGTACAGAATCTAGGATTGCATCGCTTGCATGATCACAGATCGCGTGCGCTAGTTGTGGTTTATCAGCTTTGCGGAAGACGTTTCCGGCTTCAAAGAGGGCAGGAGGGAAAGGACTGAGTTCGTAACGCATAACCTCCTCCAATGACAGCTCTCCAGTTTGGGAGACAATAAGGAAACGTTGAAAAAGAAGTGCAGAATCAATGATTAGATCAGGAGCAACCTTGATAGACGATTTTTGTCCAAGGGTTATGGCTTTATCCTTTCTACTAAATGAAAATGTGAATGCCGGCTGTCCGATCATTTTGTGCATGATGTTGCGTCCAACAGAGTCATAATCATGCACGTTCACTCCATCCTCAGCGACAACACCTGTAACAACATTCCTTAAAGAAGAGTCTGGAGAGAAAGGTGAACATATAGCAAGTTTTGAAGTGATCTTCTCCAGGTCAGCAGCATCCCTTTTCATCCTTGCCTCTGTTGAATCCTTGTGCTGTTCTGATGTTGTGTATGTCTGGTTTGAGAACTCCTGCATTGCGGTGTTATACTCTGATGTTATGCCCTTTGACATTGTCCAAAGGGATCTCTGATTGTCGGTCATTCCACTTCCATGTGTCATCCCTCCTGTAGTCTTCAATGACCTCATCAATGTTGTTTCGATTACAAGATCTGAGCTGAGGCCTGCCCATGATTGGCTGCTGCGACGGATAACATGAAAACCCTTTTCAAATTGTCTGAAGACATCTGGGTGGTTGATGTGAAGCTGACTCATCTCTTGGACATAAAAGTGTGCCGATTTCAAGTAATTGTAATGCCCAGCCGCAGCGAATATCGGCATGCATTCAGAAACAGCGCGTATAGGTGCAAAAGCCAGGAACCTGCGCGATCTGCTGTTATCAGTGACCTAGCAACTTCTAACATGTGTTGGTAATTTAGCCACAACTGACTAGTTTTGGATCTAGCACACAGTTCCATCTTCCTTTTTCCCAGCTCTTCATTTATTGTAATGAGGGTCTCTGATGTGAACACTGTTTCCAATGGCATTTAACCCTTAACTATTGAGGTATACATTGCTTCAGACTGTTCAACCATTGCTGCAAATTCATGACTATCATCTACCATTTCTGATATTATCATGCGGTTAAGACATTTGTCAACCAGAAGATGGCCACGGAATGCTCTCTGAACTGATTTGCCTGTCATCATATGGGCTACTGAGTTCTCCCCATAGACTACCCCTAGAATGTCCTTAAGTCCTGTACCGACCATCAGTGTACCAATTGCTCCTAGCAAATTCATAAATGTGTGAAATCCTCCTAGGAGCAGGACAAAGGACTTGAGGTGACTGCAATGTGGTGAATCTAGGATTATCTCTGCTGCTTTCCAATATAGGGGTTGGTCAAATGTAACTACTGGGGCAAGGTGGTGTTTGGATGCCAGACCACAAATGAACTCCAGTGTTGACAGAATGCATGTTTTGTCTCCGGAGTACATGTCTATCATTGGTAAGTATCTCACTGAAGACTGCCCTGGATGTTCATCTCCCTTATGAATAATGTGCATCATCCCCTGCCAACCAGGTGCAGGCTGTTTGAAATTGAACGATAACTCCCAAAGCAGATCAACCATCTTGTTACATTCTGCGAGTCTTGGAAGTTCTTTAAATGTGGTGTCTCTGCAAAAGTGTTTGGCAAAGTGATAATCTATTATCACAACTTTTGACCTCTGCACAAGATTCAGTTCATTAATTCTGAACCTCGGAATCCTTTGGTCTGTCTTCTGTCCTGGTGTCAAGGCAGCTATCATGCCCATCCCATGAAATGTCCCTTTCCCATCAATTGTTAGAATATTATGATCTACATTGTCTGCAGCAAATAAGACGGTCGTGTTCAACACATCAATATCCTTACCAAGCATGTATGGTGCAGTACAATTTGCAGCATTCATTTCAAACCTCTGCAGTTCAGAATAGGAAGAGCAGAATCCCATCTTATTCAGCATATCTACAATGAACCGAGACCGGTTTAAGTGGTGCATTTGCACTGCTAGGCCAATTTGCAAAGGGGCAAGGACAGCTCGTGGTCGGACTGCCTGTATGATTGCGTGGCCAATACTAGCAATTTTCTGCTCTGTCTCTTTACTGACAAACAAAGCTTTTAACACAATGTGGAGTGATTGTGGAATATAATCAAGGGCATTCTGTAGTTTTAGTGTCTCTGTAGTCGGGTACTCAATAACAGGTGGAACATTAGTCATTATGTCACTTTTTATGAGTTTTGCAGCTGTTTCAAGTAAGTGTCTCTTCTCAGACTCTTCATCACTGTTTTGTTTTGTGTTGTTATAGTAGGATCTGAGTATGTCTGATGTTTTCTCTCTTATTGTAACAATACAATCCAAGCCATCTCCTTCTGCAATAAATATGCTATTTGCTACCAGAATCAAGTGAAAAATCATAGTTATATATTTTTTTCTATTGAGATATATAGCCATTTTAAGCTTGGTCTGCCGCCATTTTGGACGCCATCTTGAAAATTAAGCCTTTCTGGAAGGTGTATTTTCCTAGATTTTTAGTCTGTTAGTGAACATGCCCAGAGGTACCAGAATCAGTTGAGAAATCCTTTGCACCATATTCTCAATTTGAGATATAGCCATTTTAATATCTCCACCGCCATCTGGGACGCCATCTTGGAAATGGCGGCTTTCGGGGGGGTCGATTTTGGTCGACTTTTAGTATGTTATTTAGCACGCCCAATACTATCGGAATCCATCGAAAAACCTTTTGTATAAATTTTTTTTTGGTTAAGTGCTTTTTTTTCATAGATTGACTCGCCTATAAACAAACCACAAAAACAGGAATTGGCTATACAGAACAGTGATATATGGACAATCCATTTTAAAACACTATACCACACTTCAAATTGATGGAAACACAGAACAATCTCAAATTCTTGATAAATTGACTAAATTGGAGCTTGCCATAAAAGACAATCAAAACCCATTAGACTCCCCAATTATTGAGCAGGAACTGCTTAAGAAACTACAAACTCTTAAATCTAAAAAGGTTTGTGGACCTGATGGCATCTTGAATGAGATGATGAAAAATATGAACAAGAAATTCCAATTGGCTATATTAAAACTATTCAATTTGGTCCTGAGTGTAGGATATTTTCCTGACATCAGGGCCCCGTTCCATGTACCTGGATAACTGAGTTAGCCGGATAACTTTAGCTGGATAACTGGGTTAGCCGGACTTTCCGGTTTCATGTACGTGGATTTTCCAGATCACCATGCCAACAGATCCAAAAGTTTGAGCCTGCTCGAAAGCAGAGTTCAAGTTCAAGTTAGCCCGATCACGCAGAGCCACGCCCCCGCAAAGAAGTGACAGCTCGTTTCCTGAAACTATTCCCACAGTCTACGATCTGCATTATACCATTCTGAATTACGTTTTTGTGCTCCATTCTTCCAGAGGGGGCTTTTGAAATGTAAAATAGACCCAAAATGCTGATATTAAATTCACTTTGTCCTAAATAATGCACGTTATATATACCGTGGCGACGGTGGCGCTCGCTCGTGCGATGTACACAAAAATGTGGTTATTTTAATTGTAACTGGGATTAAGATGTCTGATGAGATGCGCTGTTTGACGGATTTGAGAAATTGAATGAGCCGTTGACGTCACATGAATGAATGAGGATAAAGAAATAAAACTTCATTCAAAATAAGGAATATTCTAAACACGGGTCTCTCGTTCATTAATGTATAAACAATGAATTTATCCCATCTGGCACAGTGGCCCAGCGGTAGTGCTCAAGCCTGCCAACCTTGCGACCCGGGTTCAAATCCCGGTGTTTCCAATCTGATTTTTTTGAATATAATATTAATGATTATACGCCAAAGTAGCCTGGTTTTAAGTTAAAATATTATAAATCTACATGCATTGAGGATGTCACTCTTTATATAGCTCTCAACGTGCACCAAATTGAATTATTCCTATATTGCAAAAAAAAGGAGACGACTAGGGTCTTGAACCCCGGTCGTCCGTGTGAAA
Organism: Notolepis coatsorum; assembly: GCF_963971535.1. Taxonomy (NCBI): domain Eukaryota; kingdom Metazoa; phylum Chordata; class Actinopteri; order Aulopiformes; family Paralepididae; genus Notolepis; species Notolepis coatsorum. The sequence continues at coordinate 59,578 of NW_028169523.1, read as the reverse complement.
GTCAAAAGAACAACCCGTTAGACCACATTGGAGATAAGTTAAAGATTGACTATACATCAATCAATGGGCAAGAGGGCCGTATCGTAATTCTGTATAACAGTTAACTAATAATTTTCGCTAGCAAGATCTCATTTGATTATTCAATCCAGCAGGCAAGTTTAAAGAAATATAATCTGATTGATTGAGGTAATGAGGGACTTAGAATTAGCCTATAGATAACGCATTTAACTTGTCGGCGAGGCGATTGAGCCGTATTGCAATCTGTCAATAAAGTCTTAAATCAATTAATCAATCAATGCCGTTGAGAATCAGGGTCTCTGCCATCGATACGTGCTGGCTTTTCACCTAAAACGGCTGCGCGCATTTAGCCTGACTCGCAAGTCTGGCTTGAGTTAACGAGACTGAATCCACCTTTGTGAAACAGGAAAATCCCGGCTTCGAACATCGGGTTAACTGAAGCTGGATAATGGACATCTTGATCGACTTAGTTGAACCACGTACATGAAACAGGGCCCTGGAATCACGGACTCATAACCCCAATCTATAAAAGCGGAGACAAATTTGAACCTAATAACTACAGAGGCATCTGTGTGAACAGTAATCTGGGGAAGGTTTTCTGTAGTATTATGAATACCAGACTTTTAAACTTCCTTACCAAGCACAATGTCTTGAGTAAAAGCCAAATTGGATTTATACCAAAACACTGCACAACCGATCATATTTACACCCTACATACCCTAATTGATAAACATATAAACCAAAATAAAACCAAAATATATGCCTGTTTTATTGACTTCCAAAAGGCTTTTGATTCTATTTGGCATACAGGACTGTTCTATAAAGTTATAGAGAGTGGTGTAGGGGGTAAAACATATGATATTATTAAATCAATGTACTCTGGTAATATGTGCAGCGTAAAAATTGGCAAAAAAAGAACAGAATTCTTTACCCAAGGGCGAGGCGTTCGTCAGGGCTGCAATCTCAGCCCGGCACTCTTCAATATCTATATTAATGAATTGGCTAATATACTAGAAAAGTCCTCTGCCCCCGGTGTAAGTCTCCACAATCGGGAAGTGAAATGCCTGCTCTTTGCAGATGACTTGGTTGTGTTGTCCCCCACAGCAGACGGCCTACAGCAGAGCCTGGACCTGCTAGAGCATTACTGTCAGACCTGGGCCCTGGCAGTAAACCCCAAAAAGACCAAAATAATGATATTCCAAAAAAGATCCAGATCTCAGGACGTCCTACCAAAGTTCTCAATTGGTACAAAACATGTAGAGTACTGCACACATTACACCTATTTAGGCCTAAAACTAAGTTCAACTGGATATTTTAAGGAAGCAGTCAATGAGCTGAGAGGGAAAGCACGCTGGGCTTTCTACGCCATAAAAAGAAATATACAAACAGAAATACCAATTCGAATCTGGTTAAAATTTATTGAATGTGTTATTGAACCAATTGCACTCTATGGCAGTGAGGTGTGGGGTCCACTTACAAAACAAGACTTTACCCAATGGGACAAACACCCCATTGAGACCCTGCATGCAGAGTTCTGTAAGATTATCCTACATGTCCAGAGGAAAACTACAAACAATGCATGCAGGGCAGAATTAGGCCGTTACCCACTAATACTAAAAATACAAAAAAGAGCAATTAACTTTTGGACACACCTAAAACGAAGTGACCCCCTCTCGTACCATTATCAAGCCCTGCAGTGCCAAGAGCTGAGGAGCATCAGGAACCCCCTTACCCAGCTGGTCCTGAGGCTGAGTCCACAAACCTACTCTCTTAACACACCTCAGGAACAGAACACATCACCAATCAGAATAAATCAAATTACTACACAGCTAAAACAAAACTACATCACCTATTGGAAAACACAAACAAAAGCACAGAGCAAAATGCAGTGCTATCTGGCTCTAAATCGACAGTACACCATAGCAGATTACTTGAGCATGGTGACTGATCAACAACTAAAAAGAACCTTGACAAAATACAGACTGAGTGAGCACAGCCTCGCTGTTGAAAAGGGGAGGCACAGGAAAACCTTTTGGACCTTATGGTGTTCTTGTTCTGTTCTTGACTTATTGTTATGTTTTCTTCTTGACTTATTTAAAGAAGACTTGTACGGCCCATGGGGACATTAACGTGTATTGTCGGGCCTTAAAAATAAATTTGATTTGATTTGATTTAATATAGAGAGAGAGACAGAACGAGGAGATATATATATATATATATAGAGCGAGAGAGAGAGAGAGAGAGAGAGAGAGAGAGAGAGAGAGAGAGAGAGAGAGAGGGAATGAGGAGGAGAAAGAGGATGGATGGATTCCCTTGGTCAGCTTGTCCTTGTCATACACTGACCTGGTCCCTGCTGAGGCGACGTGATGGAGAGCAGTAGAGTTAGGGAGCAGAGCAGAGCAGTAGAGTTAGGGAGCAGAGCAGAGCAGTAGAGTTAGGGAGCAGAGCAGTAGAGTTAGGGAGCAGAGCAGTAGAGTTAGGGAGCAGAGCAGAGCAGTAGAGTTAGGGAGCAGAGCAGTAGAGTTAGGGAGCAAAGCAGAGCAGTAGAGTTAGGGAGCAGAGCAGTAGAGTTAGGGAGCAGAGCAGAGCAGTAGAGTTAGGGAGCAGAGCAGTAGAGTTAGGGAGCAGAGCAGTAGAGTTAGGGAGCAGAGCAGTAGAGTTAGGGAGCAGAGCAGAGCAGTAGAGTTAGGGAGCAGAGGAGTAGAGTTAGGGAGCAGAGCAGTAGAGTTAGAGAGCAGAGCAGAGCAGTAGAGTTAGGGAGCAGAGCAGAGCAGTAGAGTTAGAGAGCAGAGCAGTAGAGTTAGGGAGCAGAGCAGAGCAGTAGAGTTAGGGAGCAGAGCAGAGCAGTAGAGTTAGGGAGCAGAGCAGAGCAATAGAGTTAGGGAGCAGAGCAGAGCAGTAGAGTTAGGGAGCAGAGCAGTAGAGTTAGGAAGCAGAGCAGAGCAGTAGAGTTAGGGAGCAGAGCAGAGCAGTAGAGTTAGGGAGCAGAGCAGTAGAGTTAGGGAGCAGAGCAGAGCAGTAGAGTTAGGGAGCAGAGCAGTAGAGTTAGGGAGCAGAGCAGAGCAGTAGAGTTAGGGAGCAGAGCAGTAGAGTTAGGGAGCAGAGCAGTAGAGTTAGGGAGCAGAGCAGTAGAGTTAGGGAGCAGAGCAGTAGAGTTAGGGAGCAGAGCAGTAGAGTTAGGGAGCAGAGGAGTAGAGTTAGGGAGCAGAGCAGTAGAGTTAGAGAGCAGAGCAGAGCAGTAGAGTTAGGGAGCAGAGCAGAGCAGTAGAGTTAGAGAGCAGAGCAGTAGAGTTAGGGAGCAGAGCAGAGCAGTAGAGTTAGGGAGCAGAGCAGAACAGTAGAGTTAGGGAGCAGAGCAGAGCAATAGAGTTAGGGAGCAGAGCAGAGCAGTAGAGTTAGGGAGCAGAGCAGTAGAGTTAGGGAGCAGAGCAGTAGAGTTAGGGAGCAGAGCAGTAGAGTTAGGGAGCAGCGCAGTAGAGTTAGGGAGCAGAGCAGTAGAGTTAGGGAGCAGAGCAGAGCAGTAGAGTTAGGGAGCAGAGCAGAGCAGTAGAGTTAGGGAGCAGAGCAGAGCAATAGAGTTAGGGAGCAGAGCAGAGCAGTAGAGTTAGGGAGCAGAGCAGTAGAGTTAGGGAGCAGAGCAGAGCAGTAGAGTTAGGGAGCAGAGCAGTAGAGTTAGGGAGCAGAGCAGTAGTTAGGGAGCAGAGCAGTAGAGTTAGGGAGCAGAGCAGTAGAGTTAGGGAGCAGAGCAGAGCAGTAGAGTTAGGGAGCAGAGCAGTAGAGTTAGGGAGCAGAGCAGAGCAGTAGAGTTAGGGAGCAGAGCAGAGCAGTAGAGTTAGGGAGCAGAGCAGTAGAGTTAGGGAGCAGAGCAGTAGAGTTAGGGAGCAGAGCAGAGCAGTAGAGTTAGGGAGCAGAGCAGAGCAGTAGAGTTAGGGAGAAGAGCAGAGCAGTAGAGTTAGGGAGCAGAGCAGAGCAGTAGAGTTAGGGAGCAGAGCAGAGCAGTAGAGTTAGGGAGCAGAGCAGAGCAGTAGAGTTAGGGAGCAGAGCAGAGCAGTAGAGTTAGGGAGCAGAGCAGAGCAGTAGAGTTAGGGAGCAGAGCAGAGCAGTAGAGTTAGGGAGCAGAGCAGAGCAGTAGAGTTAGGGAGCAGAGGAGTAGAGTTAGGGAGCAGAGGAGAGCAGTAGAGTTAGGGAGCAGAGCAGTAGAGTTAGGGAGCAGAGGGGAGCAGTAGAGTTAGGGAGCAGAGCAGTAGAGTTAGGGAGCAGAGCAGAGCAGTAGAGTTAGGGAGCAGAGCAGAGCAGTAGAGTTAGGGAGCAGAGCAGAGCAGTAGAGTTAGGGAGCAGAGCAGTAGAGTTAGGGAGCAGAGGAGTAGAGTTAGGGAGCAGAGGAGAGCAGTAGAGTTAGGGAGCAGAGCAGTAGAGTTAGGGAGCAGAGCAGAGCAGTAGAGTTAGGGAGCAGAGCAGAGCAGTAGAGTTAGGGAGCAGAGCAGAGCAGTAGAGTTAGGGAGCAGAGCAGTAGAGTTAGGGAGCAGAGGAGTAGAGTTAGGGAGCAGAGGAGAGCAGTAGAGTTAGGGAGCAGAGCAGTAGAGTTAGGGAGCAGAGCAGAGCAGTAGAGTTAGGGAGCAGAGCAGAGCAGTAGAGTTAGGGAGCAGAGCAGAGCAGTAGAGTTAGGGAGCAGAGCAGAGCAGTAGAGTTAGGGAGCAGAGCAGAGCAGTAGAGTTAGGGAGCAGAGCAGTAGAGTTAGGGAGCAGAGCAGAGCAGTAGAGTTAGGGAGCAGAGCAGAGCAATAGAGTTAGAGAGCAGAGCAGAGCAGTAGAGTTAGGGAGCAGAGCAGTAGAGTTAGGGAGCAGAGCAGAGCAGTAGAGTTAGGGAGCAGAGCAGAGCAGTAGAGTTAGGGAGCAGAGCAGAGCAGTAGAGTTAGGGAGCAGAGCAGAGCAGTAGAGTTAGGGAACAGAGCAGAGCAGTAGAGTTAGAGAGCAGAGCAGTAGAGTTAGGGAGCAGAGCAGAGGAGTAGAGTTAGGGAGCAGAGCAGAGCAGTAGAGTTAGGGAGCAGAGCAGAGCAGTAGAGTTAGGGAGCAGAGCAGTAGAGTTAGGGAGCAGAGCAGAGCAGTAGAGTTAGGGAGCAGAGCAGTAGAGTTAGGGAGCAGAGCAGAGCAGTAGAGTTAGGGAGCAGAGCAGAGCAGTAGAGTTAGGGAGCAGAGCAGTAGAGTTAGGGAGCAGAGCAGAGCAGTAGAGTTAGGGAGCAGAGCAGAGCAGTAGAGTAAGGGAGCAGAGTAGTAGAGTTAGGGAGCAGAGCAGAGCAGTAGAGTTAGGGAGCAGAGCAGAGCAGTAGAGTTAGGGAGCAGAGCAGAGCAGTAGAGTTAGGGAGCAGAGCAGTAGAGTTAGGGAGCAGAGCAGTAGAGTTAGGGAGCAGAGCAGTAGAGTTAGGGAGCAGAGCAGAGCAGTAGAGTTAGGGAGCAGAGAAGTAGAGTTAGGGAGCAGAGCAGAGCAGTAGAGTTAGGGAGCAGAGCAGAGCAGTAGAGTTAGGGAACAGGGGAGAGCAGTAGAGTTAGGGAGCAGAGCAGTAGAGTTAGGGAGCAGAGCAGAGCAGTAGAGTTAGGGAACAGAGCATTAGAGTTAGGGAGCAGAGCAGAGCAGTAGAGTTAGGGAGCAGAGCAGAGCATTAGAGTTAGGGAGCAGAGCAGAGCAGTAGAGTTAGGGAGCAGAGCAGTAGAGTTAGGGAGCAGAGGAGTAGAGTTAGGGAGCAGAGCAGTAGAGTTAGGGAGCAGAGCAGAGCAGTAGAGTTAGGGAGCAGAGGAGTAGAGTTAGGGAGCAGAGCAGAGCAGTAGAGTTAGGGAGCAGAGCAGTAGAGTTAGGGAGCAGAGCAGAGCAGTAGAGTTAGGGAGCAGAGCAGAGCAGTAGAGTTAGGGAGCAGAGCAGAGCAGTAGAGTTAGGGAGCAGAGCAGTAGAGTTAGGGAGCAGAGCAGAGCAGTAGAGTTAGAGAGCAGAGCAGTAGAGTTAGGGAGCAGAGCAGAACAGTAGAGTTAGGGAGCAGAGCAGTAGAGTTAGGGAGCAGAGCAGAGCAGTAGAGTTAGAGAGCAGAGCAGTAGAGTTAGGGAGCAGTGCAGAGCAGTAGAGTTAGAGAGCAGAGCAGTAGAGTTAGGGAACAGAGCAGAGGAGTAGAGTTAGGGAGCAGAGCAGAGCAGTAGAGTTAGGGAGCAGAGCAGAGCAGTAGAGTTAGGGAGCAGAGCAGAGCAGTAGAGTTAGAGAGCAGAGCAGAGCAGTAGAGTTAGATAGCAGAGCAGAGCAGTAGAGTTAGGGAGCAGAGCAGAGCAGTAGAGTTAGGGAGCAGAGCAGAGCAGTAGAGTTAGAGAGCAGAGCAGAGCAGTAGAGTTAGGGAGCAGAGCAGAGCAGTAGTGTTAGGGAGCAGAGCAGTAGAGTTAGGGAGCAGAGCAGAGCAGTAGAGTTAGGGAGCAGAGCAGAGCAGTAGAGTTAGGGAGCAGAGCAGAGCAGTAGAGTTAGGGAGCAGAGCAGAGCAGTAGAGTTAGAGAGCAGAGCAGTAGAGTTAGGGAGCAGAGCAGAGCAGTAGAGTTAGAGAGCAGAGCAGAGCAGTAGAGTTAGAGAGCAGAGCAGAGCAGTAGCATTAGGGAGCAGAGCAGTAGAGTTAGGGAGCAGAGCAGAGCAGTAGAGTTAGGGAGCAGAGGAGTAGAGTTAGGGAGCAGAGCAGAGCAGTAGAGTTAGAGAGCAGAGCAGTAGAGTTAGGGAGCAGAGCAGAGCAGTAGAGTTAGGGAGCAGAGCAGTAGAGTTAGGGAGCAGAGCAGAGCAGTAGAGTTAGGGAGCAGAGCAGTAGAGTTAGGGAGTAGAGCAGAGCAGTAGAGTTAGGGAGCAGAGCAGAGCAGTAGAGTTAGGGAGCAGAGCAGAGCAGTAGAGTTAGGGAGCAGAGCAGTAGAGTTAGGGAGCAGAGCAGAGCAGTAGAGTTAGGGAGCAGAGCAGAGGAGTAGAGATAGGGAGCAGAGCAGTAGAGTTAGGGAGCAGAGCAGAGGAGTAGAGTTAGGGAGCAGAGCAGAGCAGTAGAGTTAGGGAGCAGAGCAGAGCAGTAGTGTTAGGGAGCAGAGCAGTAGAGTTAGGGAGCAGAGCAGTAGAGTTAGGGAGCAGAGCAGAGGAGTAGAGTTAGGGAGCAGAGCAGAGCAGTAGAGTTAGGGAGCAGAGCAGAGGAGTAGAGTTAGGGAGCAGAGCAGTAGAGTTAGGGAGCAGAGCAGAGGAGTAGAGTTAGGGAGCAGAGCAGAGCAGTATAGTTAGGGAGCAGAGCAGAGCAGTAGAGTTAGGGAGCAGAGCAGAGCAGTAGAGTTAGGGAGCAGAGCAGTAGAGTTAGGGAGCAGAGCAGAGCAGTAGAGTTAGGGAGCAGAGCAGAGCAGTAGAGTTAGGGAGCAGAGCAGAGCAGTAGAGTTAGGGAGCAGAGCAGTAGAGTTAGGGAGCAGAGCAGAGCAGTAGAGTTAGGGAGCAGAGCAGAGCAGTAGAGTTAGGGAGCAGAGCAGTAGAGTTAGGGAGCAGAGCAGAGCAGTAGAGTTAGGGAGCAGAGCAGAGCAGTAGAGTTAGGGAGCAGAGCAGTAGAGTTAGGGAGCAGAGCAGTAGAGTTAGGGAACAGAGCAGAGCAGTAGAGTTAGGGAGCATAGCAGAGCATTAGAGTTAGGGAGCAGAACAGAGCAGTAGAGTTAGAGAGAAGAGCAGAGCAGTAGAGTTAGAGAGCAGATCAGTAGAGTTAGGGAGCAGAGCAGAGCAGTAGAGTTAGGGAGCAGAGCAGTAGAGTTAGGGAGCAGAGCAGAGCAGTAGAGTTAGGGAGCAGAGCAGTAGAGTTAGGGAGCAGAGCAGTAGAGTTAGGGAGCAGAGCAGAGCAGTAGAGTTAGGGAGCAGAGCAGAGCAGTAGAGTTAGGGAGCAGAGGAGTAGAGTTAGGGAGCAGAGGAGAGCAGTAGAGTTAGGGAGCAGAGCAGTAGAGTTAGGGAGCAGAGGGGAGCAGTAGAGTTAGGGAGCAGAGCAGTAGAGTTAGGGAGCAGAGCAGAGCAGTAGAGTTAGGGAGCAGAGCAGAGCAGTAGAGTTAGGGAGCAGAGCAGAGCAGTAGAGTTAGGGAGCAGAGCAGTAGAGTTAGGGAGCAGAGGAGTAGAGTTAGGGAGCAGAGGAGAGCAGTAGAGTTAGGGAGCAGAGCAGTAGAGTTAGGGAGCAGAGCAGAGCAGTAGAGTTAGGGAGCAGAGCAGAGCAGTAGAGTTAGGGAGCAGAGCAGAGCAGTAGAGTTAGGGAGCAGAGCAGTAGAGTTAGGGAGCAGAGGAGTAGAGTTAGGGAGCAGAGGAGAGCAGTAGAGTTAGGGAGCAGAGCAGTAGAGTTAGGGAGCAGAGCAGAGCAGTAGAGTTAGGGAGCAGAGCAGAGCAGTAGAGTTAGGGAGCAGAGCAGAGCAGTAGAGTTAGGGAGCAGAGCAGAGCAGTAGAGTTAGGGAGCAGAGCAGAGCAGTAGAGTTAGGGAGCAGAGCAGTAGAGTTAGGGAGCAGAGCAGAGCAGTAGAGTTAGGGAGCAGAGCAGAGCAATAGAGTTAGAGAGCAGAGCAGAGCAGTAGAGTTAGGGAGCAGAGCAGTAGAGTTAGGGAGCAGAGCAGAGCAGTAGAGTTAGGGAGCAGAGCAGAGCAGTAGAGTTAGGGAGCAGAGCAGAGCAGTAGAGTTAGGGAGCAGAGCAGAGCAGTAGAGTTAGGGAACAGAGCAGAGCAGTAGAGTTAGAGAGCAGAGCAGTAGAGTTAGGGAGCAGAGCAGAGGAGTAGAGTTAGGGAGCAGAGCAGAGCAGTAGAGTTAGGGAGCAGAGCAGAGCAGTAGAGTTAGGGAGCAGAGCAGTAGAGTTAGGGAGCAGAGCAGAGCAGTAGAGTTAGGGAGCAGAGCAGTAGAGTTAGGGAGCAGAGCAGAGCAGTAGAGTTAGGGAGCAGAGCAGAGCAGTAGAGTTAGGGAGCAGAGCAGTAGAGTTAGGGAGCAGAGCAGAGCAGTAGAGTTAGGGAGCAGAGCAGAGCAGTAGAGTAAGGGAGCAGAGTAGTAGAGTTAGGGAGCAGAGCAGAGCAGTAGAGTTAGGGAGCAGAGCAGAGCAGTAGAGTTAGGGAGCAGAGCAGAGCAGTAGAGTTAGGGAGCAGAGCAGTAGAGTTAGGGAGCAGAGCAGTAGAGTTAGGGAGCAGAGCAGTAGAGTTAGGGAGCAGAGCAGAGCAGTAGAGTTAGGGAGCAGAGAAGTAGAGTTAGGGAGCAGAGCAGAGCAGTAGAGTTAGGGAGCAGAGCAGAGCAGTAGAGTTAGGGAACAGGGGAGAGCAGTAGAGTTAGGGAGCAGAGCAGTAGAGTTAGGGAGCAGAGCAGAGCAGTAGAGTTAGGGAACAGAGCATTAGAGTTAGGGAGCAGAGCAGAGCAGTAGAGTTAGGGAGCAGAGCAGAGCATTAGAGTTAGGGAGCAGAGCAGAGCAGTAGAGTTAGGGAGCAGAGCAGTAGAGTTAGGGAGCAGAGGAGTAGAGTTAGGGAGCAGAGCAGTAGAGTTAGGGAGCAGAGCAGAGCAGTAGAGTTAGGGAGCAGAGGAGTAGAGTTAGGGAGCAGAGCAGAGCAGTAGAGTTAGGGAGCAGAGCAGTAGAGTTAGGGAGCAGAGCAGAGCAGTAGAGTTAGGGAGCAGAGCAGAGCAGTAGAGTTAGGGAGCAGAGCAGAGCAGTAGAGTTAGGGAGCAGAGCAGTAGAGTTAGGGAGCAGAGCAGAGCAGTAGAGTTAGAGAGCAGAGCAGTAGAGTTAGGGAGCAGAGCAGAACAGTAGAGTTAGGGAGCAGAGCAGTAGAGTTAGGGAGCAGAGCAGAGCAGTAGAGTTAGAGAGCAGAGCAGTAGAGTTAGGGAGCAGTGCAGAGCAGTAGAGTTAGAGAGCAGAGCAGTAGAGTTAGGGAACAGAGCAGAGGAGTAGAGTTAGGGAGCAGAGCAGAGCAGTAGAGTTAGGGAGCAGAGCAGAGCAGTAGAGTTAGGGAGCAGAGCAGAGCAGTAGAGTTAGAGAGCAGAGCAGAGCAGTAGAGTTAGATAGCAGAGCAGAGCAGTAGAGTTAGGGAGCAGAGCAGAGCAGTAGAGTTAGGGAGCAGAGCAGAGCAGTAGAGTTAGAGAGCAGAGCAGAGCAGTAGAGTTAGGGAGCAGAGCAGAGCAGTAGTGTTAGGGAGCAGAGCAGTAGAGTTAGGGAGCAGAGCAGAGCAGTAGAGTTAGGGAGCAGAGCAGAGCAGTAGAGTTAGGGAGCAGAGCAGAGCAGTAGAGTTAGGGAGCAGAGCAGAGCAGTAGAGTTAGAGAGCAGAGCAGTAGAGTTAGGGAGCAGAGCAGAGCAGTAGAGTTAGAGAGCAGAGCAGAGCAGTAGAGTTAGAGAGCAGAGCAGAGCAGTAGCATTAGGGAGCAGAGCAGTAGAGTTAGGGAGCAGAGCAGAGCAGTAGAGTTAGGGAGCAGAGGAGTAGAGTTAGGGAGCAGAGCAGAGCAGTAGAGTTAGAGAGCAGAGCAGTAGAGTTAGGGAGCAGAGCAGAGCAGTAGAGTTAGGGAGCAGAGCAGTAGAGTTAGGGAGCAGAGCAGAGCAGTAGAGTTAGGGAGCAGAGCAGTAGAGTTAGGGAGTAGAGCAGAGCAGTAGAGTTAGGGAGCAGAGCAGAGCAGTAGAGTTAGGGAGCAGAGCAGAGCAGTAGAGTTAGGGAGCAGAGCAGTAGAGTTAGGGAGCAGAGCAGAGCAGTAGAGTTAGGGAGCAGAGCAGAGGAGTAGAGATAGGGAGCAGAGCAGTAGAGTTAGGGAGCAGAGCAGAGGAGTAGAGTTAGGGAGCAGAGCAGAGCAGTAGAGTTAGGGAGCAGAGCAGAGCAGTAGTGTTAGGGAGCAGAGCAGTAGAGTTAGGGAGCAGAGCAGTAGAGTTAGGGAGCAGAGCAGAGGAGTAGAGTTAGGGAGCAGAGCAGAGCAGTAGAGTTAGGGAGCAGAGCAGAGGAGTAGAGTTAGGGAGCAGAGCAGTAGAGTTAGGGAGCAGAGCAGAGGAGTAGAGTTAGGGAGCAGAGCAGAGCAGTATAGTTAGGGAGCAGAGCAGAGCAGTAGAGTTAGGGAGCAGAGCAGAGCAGTAGAGTTAGGGAGCAGAGCAGTAGAGTTAGGGAGCAGAGCAGAGCAGTAGAGTTAGGGAGCAGAGCAGAGCAGTAGAGTTAGGGAGCAGAGCAGAGCAGTAGAGTTAGGGAGCAGAGCAGTAGAGTTAGGGAGCAGAGCAGAGCAGTAGAGTTAGGGAGCAGAGCAGAGCAGTAGAGTTAGGGAGCAGAGCAGTAGAGTTAGGGAGCAGAGCAGAGCAGTAGAGTTAGGGAGCAGAGCAGAGCAGTAGAGTTAGGGAGCAGAGCAGTAGAGTTAGGGAGCAGAGCAGTAGAGTTAGGGAACAGAGCAGAGCAGTAGAGTTAGGGAGCATAGCAGAGCATTAGAGTTAGGGAGCAGAACAGAGCAGTAGAGTTAGAGAGAAGAGCAGAGCAGTAGAGTTAGAGAGCAGATCAGTAGAGTTAGGGAGCAGAGCAGAGCAGTAGAGTTAGGGAGCAGAGCAGTAGAGTTAGGGAGCAGAGCAGAGCAGTAGAGTTAGGGAGCAGAGCAGTAGAGTTAGGGAGCAGAGCAGTAGAGTTAGGGAGCAGAGCAGAGCAGTAGAGTTAGGGAGCAGAGAAGTAGAGTTAGGGAGCAGAGCAGAGCAGAGCAGTAGAGTTAGGGAGCAGAGCAGAGCAGTAGAGTTAGGGAACAGGGGAGAGCAGTAGAGTTAGGGAGCAGAGCAGTAGAGTTAGGGAGCAGAGCAGAGCAGTAGAGTTAGGGAACAGAGCATTAGAGTTAGGGAGCAGAGCAGAGCAGTAGAGTTAGGGAGCAGAGCAGAGCATTAGAGTTAGGGAGCAGAGCAGAGCAGTAGAGTTAGGGAGCAGAGCAGTAGAGTTAGGGAGCAGAGGAGTAGAGTTAGGGAGCAGAGCAGTAGAGTTAGGGAGCAGAGCAGAGCAGTAGAGTTAGGGAGCAGAGGAGTAGAGTTAGGGAGCAGAGCAGAGCAGTAGAGTTAGGGAGCAGAGCAGTAGAGTTAGGGAGCAGAGCAGAGCAGTAGAGTTAGGGAGCAGAGCAGAGCAGTAGAGTTAGGGAGCAGAGCAGAGCAGTAGAGTTAGGGAGCAGAGCAGTAGAGTTAGGGAGCAGAGCAGAGCAGTAGAGTTAGAGAGCAGAGCAGTAGAGTTAGGGAGCAGAGCAGAACAGTAGAGTTAGGGAGCAGAGCAGTAGAGTTAGGGAGCAGAGCAGAGCAGTAGAGTTAGAGAGCAGAGCAGTAGAGTTAGGGAGCAGAGCAGAGCAGTAGAGTTAGAGAGCAGAGCAGTAGAGTTAGGGAACAGAGCAGAGGAGTAGAGTTAGGGAGCAGAGCAGAGCAGTAGAGTTAGGGAGCAGAGCAGAGCAGTAGAGTTAGGGAGCAGAGCAGAGCAGTAGAGTTAGAGAGCAGAGCAGAGCAGTAGAGTTAGATAGCAGAGCAGAGCAGTAGAGTTAGGGAGCAGAGCAGAGCAGTAGAGTTAGGGAGCAGAGCAGAGCAGTAGAGTTAGAGAGCAGAGCAGAGCAGTAGAGTTAGGGAGCAGAGCAGAGCAGTAGTGTTAGGGAGCAGAGCAGTAGAGTTAGGGAGCAGAGCAGAGCAGTAGAGTTAGGGAGCAGAGCAGAGCAGTAGAGTTAGGGAGCAGAGCAGAGCAGTAGAGTTAGGGAGCAGAGCAGAGCAGTAGAGTTAGAGAGCAGAGCAGTAGAGTTAGGGAGCAGAGCAGAGCAGTAGAGTTAGAGAGCAGAGCAGAGCAGTAGAGTTAGAGAGCAGAGCAGAGCAGTAGCATTAGGGAGCAGAGCAGTAGAGTTAGGGAGCAGAGCAGAGCAGTAGAGTTAGGGAGCAGAGCAGTAGAGTTAGGGAGCAGAGGAGTAGAGTTAGGGAGCAGAGGAGAGCAGTAGAGTTAGGGAGCAGAGCAGTAGAGTTAGGGAGCAGAGCAGAGCAGTAGAGTTAGGGAGCAGAGCAGAGCAGTAGAGTTAGGGAGCAGAGCAGAGCAGTAGAGTTAGGGAGCAGAGCAGTAGAGTTAGGGAGCAGAGGAGTAGAGTTAGGGAGCAGAGGAGAGCAGTAGAGTTAGGGAGCAGAGCAGTAGAGTTAGGGAGCAGAGCAGAGCAGTAGAGTTAGGGAGCAGAGCAGAGCAGTAGAGTTAGGGAGCAGAGCAGAGCAGTAGAGTTAGGGAGCAGAGCAGAGCAGTAGAGTTAGGGAGCAGAGCAGAGCAGTAGAGTTAGGGAGCAGAGCAGTAGAGTTAGGGAGCAGAGCAGAGCAGTAGAGTTAGGGAGCAGAGCAGAGCAATAGAGTTAGAGAGCAGAGCAGAGCAGTAGAGTTAGGGAGCAGAGCAGTAGAGTTAGGGAGCAGAGCAGAGCAGTAGAGTTAGGGAGCAGAGCAGAGCAGTAGAGTTAGGGAGCAGAGCAGAGCAGTAGAGTTAGGGAGCAGAGCAGAGCAGTAGAGTTAGGGAACAGAGCAGAGCAGTAGAGTTAGAGAGCAGAGCAGTAGAGTTAGGGAGCAGAGCAGAGGAGTAGAGTTAGGGAGCAGAGCAGAGCAGTAGAGTTAGGGAGCAGAGCAGAGCAGTAGAGTTAGGGAGCAGAGCAGTAGAGTTAGGGAGCAGAGCAGAGCAGTAGAGTTAGGGAGCAGAGCAGTAGAGTTAGGGAGCAGAGCAGAGCAGTAGAGTTAGGGAGCAGAGCAGAGCAGTAGAGTTAGGGAGCAGAGCAGTAGAGTTAGGGAGCAGAGCAGAGCAGTAGAGTTAGGGAGCAGAGCAGAGCAGTAGAGTAAGGGAGCAGAGTAGTAGAGTTAGGGAGCAGAGCAGAGCAGTAGAGTTAGGGAGCAGAGCAGAGCAGTAGAGTTAGGGAGCAGAGCAGAGCAGTAGAGTTAGGGAGCAGAGCAGTAGAGTTAGGGAGCAGAGCAGTAGAGTTAGGGAGCAGAGCAGTAGAGTTAGGGAGCAGAGCAGAGCAGTAGAGTTAGGGAGCAGAGAAGTAGAGTTAGGGAGCAGAGCAGAGCAGTAGAGTTAGGGAGCAGAGCAGAGCAGTAGAGTTAGGGAACAGGGGAGAGCAGTAGAGTTAGGGAGCAGAGCAGTAGAGTTAGGGAGCAGAGCAGAGCAGTAGAGTTAGGGAACAGAGCATTAGAGTTAGGGAGCAGAGCAGAGCAGTAGAGTTAGGGAGCAGAGCAGAGCATTAGAGTTAGGGAGCAGAGCAGAGCAGTAGAGTTAGGGAGCAGAGCAGTAGAGTTAGGGAGCAGAGGAGTAGAGTTAGGGAGCAGAGCAGTAGAGTTAGGGAGCAGAGCAGAGCAGTAGAGTTAGGGAGCAGAGGAGTAGAGTTAGGGAGCAGAGCAGAGCAGTAGAGTTAGGGAGCAGAGCAGTAGAGTTAGGGAGCAGAGCAGAGCAGTAGAGTTAGGGAGCAGAGCAGAGCAGTAGAGTTAGGGAGCAGAGCAGAGCAGTAGAGTTAGGGAGCAGAGCAGAGCAGTAGAGTTAGAGAGCAGAGCAGTAGAGTTAGGGAGCAGAGCAGAACAGTAGAGTTAGGGAGCAGAGCAGTAGAGTTAGGGAGCAGAGCAGAGCAGTAGAGTTAGAGAGCAGAGCAGTAGAGTTAGGGAGCAGAGCAGAGCAGTAGAGTTAGAGAGCAGAGCAGTAGAGTTAGGGAACAGAGCAGAGGAGTAGAGTTAGGGAGCAGAGCAGAGCAGTAGAGTTAGGGAGCAGAGCAGAGCAGTAGAGTTAGGGAGCAGAGCAGAGCAGTAGAGTTAGAGAGCAGAGCAGAGCAGTAGAGTTAGATAGCAGAGCAGAGCAGTAGAGTTAGGGAGCAGAGCAGAGCAGTAGAGTTAGGGAGCAGAGCAGAGCAGTAGAGTTAGAGAGCAGAGCAGAGCAGTAGAGTTAGGGAGCAGAGCAGAGCAGTAGTGTTAGGGAGCAGAGCAGTAGAGTTAGGGAGCAGAGCAGAGCAGTAGAGTTAGGGAGCAGAGCAGAGCAGTAGAGTTAGGGAGCAGAGCAGAGCAGTAGAGTTAGGGAGCAGAGCAGAGCAGTAGAGTTAGAGAGCAGAGCAGTAGAGTTAGGGAGCAGAGCAGAGCAGTAGAGTTAGAGAGCAGAGCAGAGCAGTAGAGTTAGAGAGCAGAGCAGAGCAGTAGCATTAGGGAGCAGAGCAGTAGAGTTAGGGAGCAGAGCAGAGCAGTAGAGTTAGGGAGCAGAGGAGTAGAGTTAGGGAGCAGAGCAGAGCAGTAGAGTTAGAGAGCAGAGCAGTAGAGTTAGGGAGCAGAGCAGAGCAGTAGAGTTAGGGAGCAGAGCAGTAGAGTTAGGGAGCAGAGCAGAGCAGTAGAGTTAGGGAGCAGAGCAGTAGAGTTAGGGAGTAGAGCAGAGCAGTAGAGTTAGGGAGCAGAGCAGAGCAGTAGAGTTAGGGAGCAGAGCAGAGCAGTAGAGTTAGGGAGCAGAGCAGTAGAGTTAGGGAGCAGAGCAGTAGAGTTAGGGAGCAGAGCAGAGGAGTAGAGATAGGGAGCAGAGCAGTAGAGTTAGGGAGCAGAGCAGAGGAGTAGAGTTAGGGAGCAGAGCAGAGCAGTAGAGTTAGGGAGCAGAGCAGAGCAGTAGTGTTAGGGAGCAGAGCAGTAGAGTTAGGGAGCAGAGCAGTAGAGTTAGGGAGCAGAGCAGAGGAGTAGAGTTAGGGAGCAGAGCAGAGCAGTAGAGTTAGGGAGCAGAGCAGAGGAGTAGAGTTAGGGAGCAGAGCAGTAGAGTTAGGGAGCAGAGCAGAGGAGTAGAGTTAGGGAGCAGAGCAGAGCAGTATAGTTAGGGAGCAGAGCAGAGCAGTAGAGTTAGGGAGCAGAGCAGAGCAGTAGAGTTAGGGAGCAGAGCAGTAGAGTTAGGGAGCAGAGCAGAGCAGTAGAGTTAGGGAGCAGAGCAGAGCAGTAGAGTTAGGGAGCAGAGCAGAGCAGTAGAGTTAGGGAGCAGAGCAGTAGAGTTAGGGAGCAGAGCAGAGCAGTAGAGTTAGGGAGCAGAGCAGAGCAGTAGAGTTAGGGAGCAGAGCAGTAGAGTTAGGGAGCAGAGCAGAGCAGTAGAGTTAGGGAGCAGAGCAGAGCAGTAGAGTTAGGGAGCAGAGCAGTAGAGTTAGGGAGCAGAGCAGTAGAGTTAGGGAACAGAGCAGAGCAGTAGAGTTAGGGAGCATAGCAGAGCATTAGAGTTAGGGAGCAGAACAGAGCAGTAGAGTTAGAAAGAAGAGCAGAGCAGTAGAGTTAGAGAGCAGATCAGTAGAGTTAGGGAGCAGAGCAGAGCAGTAGAGTTAGGGAGCAGAGCAGTAGAGTTAGGGAGCAGAGCAGAGCAGTAGAGTTAGGGAGCAGAGCAGTAGAGTTAGGGAGCAGAGCAGTAGAGTTAGGGAGCAGAGCAGAGCAGTAGAGTTAGGGAGCAGAGAAGTAGAGTTAGGGAGCAGAGCAGAGCAGTAGAGTTAGGGAGCAGAGCAGAGCAGTAGAGTTAGGGAACAGGGGAGAGCAGTAGAGTTAGGGAGCAGAGCAGTAGAGTTAGGGAGCAGAGCAGAGCAGTAGAGTTAGGGAACAGAGCATTAGAGTTAGGGAGCAGAGCAGAGCAGTAGAGTTAGGGAGCAGAGCAGAGCATTAGAGTTAGGGAGCAGAGCAGAGCAGTAGAGTTAGGGAGCAGAGCAGTAGAGTTAGGGAGCAGAGGAGTAGAGTTAGGGAGCAGAGCAGTAGAGTTAGGGAGCAGAGCAGAGCAGTAGAGTTAGGGAGCAGAGGAGTAGAGTTAGGGAGCAGAGCAGAGCAGTAGAGTTAGGGAGCAGAGCAGTAGAGTTAGGGAGCAGAGCAGAGCAGTAGAGTTAGGGAGCAGAGCAGAGCAGTAGAGTTAGGGAGCAGAGCAGAGCAGTAGAGTTAGGGAGCAGAGCAGTAGAGTTAGGGAGCAGAGCAGAGCAGTAGAGTTAGAGAGCAGAGCAGTAGAGTTAGGGAGCAGAGCAGAACAGTAGAGTTAGGGAGCAGAGCAGTAGAGTTAGGGAGCAGAGCAGAGCAGTAGAGTTAGAGAGCAGAGCAGTAGAGTTAGGGAGCAGAGCAGAGCAGTAGAGTTAGAGAGCAGAGCAGTAGAGTTAGGGAACAGAGCAGAGGAGTAGAGTTAGGGAGCAGAGCAGAGCAGTAGAGTTAGGGAGCAGAGCAGAGCAGTAGAGTTAGGGAGCAGAGCAGAGCAGTAGAGTTAGAGAGCAGAGCAGAGCAGTAGAGTTAGATAGCAGAGCAGAGCAGTAGAGTTAGGGAGCAGAGCAGAGCAGTAGAGTTAGGGAGCAGAGCAGAGCAGTAGAGTTAGAGAGCAGAGCAGAGCAGTAGAGTTAGGGAGCAGAGCAGAGCAGTAGTGTTAGGGAGCAGAGCAGTAGAGTTAGGGAGCAGAGCAGAGCAGTAGAGTTAGGGAGCAGAGCAGAGCAGTAGAGTTAGGGAGCAGAGCAGAGCAGTAGAGTTAGGGAGCAGAGCAGAGCAGTAGAGTTAGAGAGCAGAGCAGTAGAGTTAGGGAGCAGAGCAGAGCAGTAGAGTTAGAGAGCAGAGCAGAGCAGTAGAGTTAGATAGCAGAGCAGAGCAGTAGAGTTAGGGAGCAGAGCAGAGCAGTAGAGTTAGGGAGCAGAGCAGAGCAGTAGAGTTAGAGAGCAGAGCAGAGCAGTAGAGTTAGGGAGCAGAGCAGAGCAGTAGTGTTAGGGAGCAGAGCAGTAGAGTTAGGGAGCAGAGCAGAGCAGTAGAGTTAGGGAGCAGAGCAGAGCAGTAGAGTTAGGGAGCAGAGCAGAGCAGTAGAGTTAGGGAGCAGAGCAGAGCAGTAGAGTTAGAGAGCAGAGCAGTAGAGTTAGGGAGCAGAGCAGAGCAGTAGAGTTAGAGAGCAGAGCAGAGCAGTAGAGTTAGAGAGCAGAGCAGAGCAGTAGCATTAGGGAGCAGAGCAGTAGAGTTAGGGAGCAGAGCAGAGCAGTAGAGTTAGGGAGCAGAGGAGTAGAGTTAGGGAGCAGAGCAGAGCAGTAGAGTTAGAGAGCAGAGCAGTAGAGTTAGGGAGCAGAGCAGAGCAGTAGAGTTAGGGAGCAGAGCAGTAGAGTTAGGGAGCAGAGCAGAGCAGTAGAGTTAGGGAGCAGAGCAGTAGAGTTAGGGAGCAGAGCAGAGCAGTAGAGTTAGGGAGCAGAGCAGAGCAGTAGAGTTAGGGAGCAGAGCAGAGCAGTAGAGTTAGGGAGCAGAGCAGTAGAGTTAGGGAGCAGAGCAGAGCAGTAGAGTTAGGGAGCAGAGCAGAGGAGTAGAGATAGGGAGCAGAGCAGTAGAGTTAGGGAGCAGAGCAGAGGAGTAGAGTTAGGGAGCAGAGCAGAGCAGTAGAGTTAGGGAGCAGAGCAGAGCAGTAGTGTTAGGGAGCAGAGCAGTAGAGTTAGGGAGCAGAGCAGAGGAGTAGAGTTAGGGAGCAGAGCAGAGCAGTAGAGTTAGGGAGCAGAGCAGAGGAGTAGAGTTAGGGAGCAGAGCAGTAGAGTTAGGGAGCAGAGCAGAGGAGTAGAGTTAGGGAGCAGAGCAGAGCAGTATAGTTAGGGAGCAGAGCAGAGCAGTAGAGTTAGGGAGCAGAGCAGAGCAGTAGAGTTAGGGAGCAGAGCAGTAGAGTTAGGGAGCAGAGCAGAGCAGTAGAGTTAGGGAGCAGAGCAGAGCAGTAGAGTTAGGGAGCAGAGCAGAGCAGTAGAGTTAGGGAGCAGAGCAGTAGAGTTAGGGAGCAGAGCAGAGCAGTAGAGTTAGGGAGCAGAGCAGAGCAGTAGAGTTAGGGAGCAGAGCAGTAGAGTTAGGGAGCAGAGCAGAGCAGTAGAGTTAGGGAGCAGAGCAGAGCAGTAGAGTTAGGGAGCAGAGCAGTAGAGTTAGGGAGCAGAGCAGTAGAGTTAGGGAACAGAGCAGAGCAGTAGAGTTAGGGAGCATAGCAGAGCATTAGAGTTAGGGAGCAGAACAGAGCAGTAGAGTTAGAGAGAAGAGCAGAGCAGTAGAGTTAGAGAGCAGATCAGTAGAGTTAGGGAGCAGAGCAGAGCAGTAGAGTTAGGGAGCAGAGCAGTAGAGTTAGGGAGCAGAGCAGAGCAGTAGAGTTAGGGAGCAGAGCAGTAGAGTTAGGGAGCAGAGCAGTAGAGTTAGGGAGCAGAGCAGAGCAGTAGAGTTAGGGAGCAGAGCAGAGCAGTAGAGTTAGGGAGCAGAGCAGAGCAGTAGGGTTAGGGAGCAGAGCAGAGCAGTAGAGTTAGGGAGCAGAGCAGTAGAGTTAGGGAGCAGAGCAGAGCAGTAGAATTAGGGAGCAGAGCAGAGCAGTAGAGTTAGGGAGCAGAGCAGAGCAGTAGAGTTAGGGAGCAGAGCAGTAGAGTTAGGGAGCAGAGCAGAGCAGTAGAGTTAGGGAGCAGAGCAGAGCAGTAGAGTTAGGGAGCAGAACAGAGCAGTAGAGTTAGGGAGCAGAGCAGTAGAGTTAGGGAGCAGAGCAGTAGAGTTAGGGAGCAGAGCAGAGCAGTAGAGTTAGGGAGCAGAGCAGTAGAGTTACGGAGCAGAGCAGAGCAGTAGAGTTAGGGAGCAGAACAGAGCAGTAGAGTTAGGGAGCAGAGCAGAGGAGTAGAGTTAGGGAGCAGGGGAGAGCAGTAGAGTTAGGGAGCAGAGCAGTAGAGTTAGGGAGCAGAGCAGTAGAGTTAGGGAGCAGAGCAGTAGAGTTAGGGAGCAGAGCAGAGCAGTAGAGTTAGGGAGCAGAGCAGAGCAGTAGAGTTAGGGAGCAGAGCAGAGGTGTAGAGTTAGGGAGCAGAGCAGAGCAGTAGAGTTAGAGAGCAGAGCAGTAGAGTTAGGGAGCAGAGCAGAGCAGTAGAGTTAGGGAGCAGAGCAGAGCAGTAGATTTAGGGAGCAGAGCAGAGCAGTAGAGTTAGGGAGCAGAGCAGTAGAGTTAGGGAGCAGAGCAGTATAGTTAGGGAGCAGAGCAGAGCAGTAGAGTTAGGGAGCAGAGCAGTATAGTTAGGGAGCAGAGCAGAGCAGTAGAGTTAGGGAGCAGAGCAGTATAGTTAGGGAGAAGAGCAGAGCAGTAGAGTTAGGGAGCAGAAAAGAGCAGTCGAATTAGGGAGCAGAGCAGAGCAGTAGAGTTAGTGAGCAGAGCAGAGCAGTAGAGTTAGGGAGCAGAGCAGTAGAGTTAGGGAACAGAGCAGTAGAGTTAGGGAGCAGAGCAGAGCAGTAGAGTTAGGGAGCAGAGCAGAGGAGTAGAGTTAGGGAGCAGAGCAGAGGAGTAGAGTTAGGGAGCAGAGCAGAGCAGTAGAGTTAGGGAGCAGAGCAGAGCAGTATAGTTAGGTAGCAGAGCAGAGCAGCAGAGTTAGGGAGCAGAGCAGAGGAGTAGAGTTAGGGAGCAGGGAAGAGCAGTAGAGTTAGGGAGCAGAGCAGTAGAGTTAGGGAGCAGAGCAGAGCAGTAGAGTTAGGGAGCAGAGCAGTAGAGTTAGGGAGCAGAGCAGAGCAGTAGAGTTAGGGAGCAGAGCAGAGCAGTAGAGTTAGGGAGCAGAGCAGAGGAGTAGAGTTAGGGAGCAGATCAGAGCAGTAGAGTTAGGGAGCAGAGCAGAGCAGTAGAGTTAGGGAGCAGAGCAGAGCAGTAGAGATAGGGAGCAGAGCAGTAGAGTTAGGGAGCAGAGCAGTAGAGTTAGGGAGCAGAGCAGAGCAGTAGAGTTAGGGAGCAGAGCAGTAGAGTTAGGGAGCAGAGCAGAGCAGTAGAGTTAGGGAGCAGAACAGAGCAGTAGAGTTAGGGAGCAGAGCAGAGGAGTAGAGTTAGGGAGCAGGGGAGAGCAGTAGAGTTAGGGAGCAGAGCAGTAGAGTTAGGGAGCAGAGCAGTAGAGTTAGGGAGCAGAGCAGAGCAGTAGAGTTAGGGAGCAGAGCAGAGCAGTAGAGTTAGGGAGCAGAGCAGAGGAGTAGAGTTAGGGAGCAGAGCAGAGCAGTAGAGTTAGGGAGCAGAGCAGAGCAGTAGAGTTAGGGAGCAGAGCAGAGCAGTAGAGTTAGGGAGCAGAGCAGTAGAGTTAGGGAGCAGAGCAGTAGAGTTAGGGAGCAGAGGAGTAGAGGTAGGGAGCAGAGCAGTAGAGTTAGGGAGCAGAGCAGATCAGTAGAGTTAGGGAGCAGAGGAGTAGAGTTAGGGAGCAGAGCAGAGCAGTAGAGTTAGGGAGCAGAGCAGTAGAGTTAGGGAGCAGAGCAGAGCAGTAGAGTTAGGGAGCAGAGCAGAGCAGTAGAGTTAGGGAGCAGAGCAGGGCAGTAGAGTTAGGGAGCAGAGCAGAGCAGTAGGGTTAGGGAGCAGAGCAGAGCAGTAGAGTTAGGGAGCAGAGCAGTAGAGTTAGGGAGCAGAGCAGAGCAGTAGAGTTAGAGAGCAGAGCAGTAGAGTTGGGGAGCAGAGCAGAGCAGTAGAGTTAGGGAGCAGAGCAGAGCAGTAGAGTTAGGGAGCAGAGCAGAGGAGTAGAGTTAGGGAGCAGAGCAGTAGAGTTAGGGAGCAGAGCAGAGCAGTAGAGTTAGGGAGCAGAGCAGAGCAGTAGAGTTAGGGAGCAGAGCAGAGCAGTAGAGTTAGGGAGCAGAGCAGAGCAGTAGAGTTAGGGAGCAGAGCAGAGCAGTAGAGTTAGGGAGCAGAGCAGAGCAGTAGAGTTAGAGAGCAGAGCAGTAGAGTTAGGGAGCAGAGCAGAGCAGTAGAGTTAGGGAGCAGAGCAGAGCAGTAGAGTTAGGGAGCAGAGCAGAGCAGTAGAGTTAGGGAGCAGAGCAGAGCAGTAGAGTTAGAGAGCAGAGCAGAGCAGTAGAGTTAGGGAGCAGAGCAGAGCAGTAGAGTTAGAGAGCAGAGCAGTAGAGTTAGAGAGCAGAGCAGAGCAGTAGCATTAGGGAGCAGAGCAGAGCAGTAGAGTTAGGGAGCAGAGCAGAGCAGTAGAGTTAGAGAGCAGAGCAGAGCAGTAGAGTTAGGGAGCAGAGCAGAGCAGTAGAGTTAGAGAGCAGAGCAGTAGAGTTAGGGAGCAGAGCAGAGCAGTAGAGTTAGGGAGCAGAGCAGAGCAGTAGATTTAGGGAGCAGAGCAGAGCAGTAGAGTTAGGGAGCAGAGCAGTAGAGTTAGGGAGCAGAGCAGTAGAGTTAGGGAGCAGAGCAGAGCAGTAGAGTTAGGGAGCAGAGCAGTAGAGTTAGGGAGAAGAGCAGAGCAGTAGAGTTAGGGAGCAGAAAAGAGCAGTCGAATTAGGGAGCAGAGCAGAGGAGTAGAGTTAGTGAGCAGAGCAGAGCAGTAGAGTTAGGGAGCAGAGCAGTAGAGTTAGGGAACAGAGCAGTAGAGTTAGGGAGCAGAGCAGAGCAGTAGAGTTAGGGAGCAGAGCAGAGGAGTAGAGTTAGGGAGCAGAGCAGAGCAGTAGAGTTAGGGAGCAGAGCAGTAGAGTTAGGGAGCAGAGCAGTAGAGTTAGGGAGCAGAGCAGAGCAGTATAGTTAGGGAGCAGAGCAGAGCAGTAGAGTTAGGGAGCAGAGCAGAGGAGTAGAGTTAGGGAGCAGGGAAGAGCAGTAGAGTTAGGGAGCAGAGCAGTAGAGTTAGGGAGCAGAGCAGAGCAGTAGAGTTAGGGAGCAGAGCAGTAGAGTTAGGGAGCAGAGCAGAGCAGTAGAGTTAGGGAGCAGAGCAGAGCAGTAGAGTTAGGGAGCAGAGCAGAGGAGTAGAGTTAGGGAGCAGAGCAGAGGAGTAGAGTTAGGGAGCAGAGCAGAGCAGTAGAATTAGGGAGCAGAGCAGAGGAGTAGAGTTAGGGAGCAGAGCAGAGCAGTAGAGTTAGGGAGCAGAGCAGAGCAGTAGAGTTAGGGAGCAGAGCAGTAGAGTTAGGGAGCAGAGCAGAGCAGTAGAGTTAGGGAGCAGAGCAGTAGAGTTAGGGAGCAGAGCAGAGCAGTAGAGTTAGGGAGCAGAGCAGAGCAGTAGAGTTAGGGAGCAGAGCAGAGCAGTAGAATTAGGGAGCAGAGCAGAGGAGTAGAGTTAGGGAGCAGAGCAGAGCAGTAGAGTTAGGGAGCAGAGCAGAGCAGTAGAGTTAGGGAGCAGATCAGTAGAGTTAGGGAGCAGAGCAGAGCAGTAGAGTTAGGGAGCAGAGCAGTAGAGTTAGGGAGCAGAGCAGAGCAGTAGAGTTAGGGAGCAGAGCAGTAGAGTTAGGGAGCAGAGCAGTAGAGTTAGGGAGCAGAGCAGATCAGTAGAGTTAGGGAGCAGAGCAGAGCAGTAGAGTTAGGGAGCAGAGCAGAGCAGTAGGGTTAGGGAGCAGAGCAGAGCAGTAGAGTTAGGGAGCAGAGCAGTAGAGTTAGGGAGCAGAGCAGAGCAGTAGAGTTAGGGAGCAGAGCAGAGCAGTAGAGTTAGGGAGCAGAGCAGAGCAGTAGAGTTAGGGAGCAGAGCAGTAGAGTTAGGGAGCAGAGCAGAGCAGTAGAGTTAGGGAGCAGAGCAGAGCAGTAGAATTAGGGAGCAGAGCAGAGGAGTAGAGTTAGGGAGCAGAGCAGAGCAGTAGAGTTAGGGAGCAGAGCAGAGCAGTAGAGTTAGGGAGCAGATCAGTAGAGTTAGGGAGCAGAGCAGAGCAGTAGAGTTAGGGAGCAGAGCAGTAGAGTTAGGGAGCAGAGCAGAGCAGTAGAGTTAGGGAGCAGAGCAGTAGAGTTAGGGAGCAGAGCAGTAGAGTTAGGGAGCAGAGCAGATCAGTAGAGTTAGGGAGCAGAGCAGAGCAGTAGAGTTAGGGAGCAGAGCAGAGCAGTAGGGTTAGGGAGCAGAGCAGAGCAGTAGAGTTAGGGAGCAGAGCAGTAGAGTTAGGGAGCAGAGCAGAGCAGTAGAGTTAGGGAGCAGAGCAGAGCAGTAGAGTTAGGGAGCAGAGCAGAGCAGTAGAGTTAGGGAGCAGAGCAGTAGAGTTAGGGAGCAGAGCAGAGCAGTAGAGTTAGGGAGCAGAGCAGAGCAGTAGAGTTAGGGAGCAGAACAGAGCAGTAGAGTTAGGGAGCAGAGCAGTAGAGTTAGGGAGCAGAGCAGTAGAGTTAGGGAGCAGAGCAGAGCAGTAGAGTTAGGGAGCAGAGCAGTAGAGTTAGGGAGCAGAGCAGAGCAGTAGAGTTAGGGAGCAGAACAGAGCAGTAGAGTTAGGGAGCAGAGCAGAGGAGTAGAGTTAGGGAGCAGGGGAGAGCAGTAGAGTTAGGGAGCAGAGCAGTAGAGTTAGGGAGCAGAGCAGTAGAGTTAGGGAGCAGAGCAGTAGAGTTAGGGAGCAGAGCAGAGCAGTAGAGTTAGGGAGCAGAGCAGAGCAGTAGAGTTAGGGAGCAGAGCAGAGGAGTAGAGTTAGGGAGCAGAGCAGAGCAGTAGAGTTAGAGAGCAGAGCAGTAGAGTTAGGGAGCAGAGCAGAGCAGTAGAGTTAGGGAGCAGAGCAGAGCAGTAGATTTAGGGAGCAGAGCAGAGCAGTAGAGTTAGGGAGCAGAGCAGTAGAGTTAGGGAGCAGAGCAGTATAGTTAGGGAGCAGAGCAGAGCAGTAGAGTTAGGGAGCAGAGCAGTATAGTTAGGGAGCAGAGCAGAGCAGTAGAGTTAGGGAGCAGAGCAGTATAGTTAGGGAGAAGAGCAGAGCAGTAGAGTTAGGGAGCAGAAAAGAGCAGTCGAATTAGGGAGCAGAGCAGAGCAGTAGAGTTAGTGAGCAGAGCAGAGCAGTAGAGTTAGGGAGCAGAGCAGTAGAGTTAGGGAACAGAGCAGAGCAGTAGAGTTAGGGAGCAGAGCAGAGGAGTAGAGTTAGGGAGCAGAGCAGAGGAGTAGAGTTAGGGAGCAGAGCAGAGCAGTAGAGTTAGGGAGCAGAGCAGAGCAGTATAGTTAGGTAGCAGAGCAGAGCAGTAGAGTTAGGGAGCAGAGCAGAGGAGTAGAGTTAGGGAGCAGGGAAGAGCAGTAGAGTTAGGGAGCAGAGCAGTAGAGTTAGGGAGCAGAGCAGAGCAGTAGAGTTAGGGAGCAGAGCAGTAGAGTTAGGGAGCAGAGCAGAGCAGTAGAGTTAGGGAGCAGAGCAGAGCAGTAGAGTTAGGGAGCAGAGCAGAGGAGTAGAGTTAGGGAGCAGAGCAGAGCAGTAGAGTTAGGGAGCAGAGCAGAGCAGTAGAGTTAGGGAGCAGAGCAGAGCAGTAGAGTTAGGGAGCAGAGCAGTAGAGTTAGGGAGCAGAGCAGTAGAGTTAGGGAGCAGAGCAGAGCAGTAGAGTTAGGGAGCAGAGCAGTAGAGTTAGGGAGCAGAGCAGAGCAGTAGAGTTAGGGAGCAGAACAGAGCAGTAGAGTTAGGGAGCAGAGCAGAGGAGTAGAGTTAGGGAGCAGGGGAGAGCAGTAGAGTTAGGGAGCAGAGCAGTAGAGTTAGGGAGCAGAGCAGTAGAGTTAGGGAGCAGAGCAGAGCAGTAGAGTTAGGGAGCAGAGCAGAGCAGTAGAGTTAGGGAGCAGAGCAGAGGAGTAGAGTTAGGGAGCAGAGCAGAGCAGTAGAGTTAGGGAGCAGAGCAGTAGAGTTAGGGAGCAGAGCAGAGCAGTAGAGTTAGGGAGCAGAGCAGAGCAGTAGAGTTAGGGAGCAGAGCAGAGCAGTAGAGTTAGGGAGCAGAGCAGTAGAGTTAGGGAGCAGAGCAGTAGAGTTAGGGAGCAGAGGAGTAGAGTTAGGGAGCAGAGCAGTAGAGTTAGGGAGCAGAGCAGATCAGTAGAGTTAGGGAGCAGAGGAGTAGAGTTAGGGAGCAGAGCAGAGCAGTAGAGTTAGGGAGCAGAGCAGTAGAGTTAGGGAGCAGAGCAGAGCAGTAGAGTTAGGGAGCAGAGCAGTAGAGTTAGGGAGCAGAGCAGAGCAGTAGAGTTAGGGAGCAGAGCAGAGCAGTAGGGTTAGGGAGCAGAGCAGAGCAGTAGAGTTAGGGAGCAGAGCAGTAGAGTTAGGGAGCAGAGCAGAGCAGTAGAGTTAGAGCGCAGAGCAGTAGAGTTAGGGAGCAGAGCAGAGCAGTAGAGTTAGGGAGCAGAGCAGAGCAGTAGAGTTAGGGAGCAGAGCAGAGGAGTAGAGTTAGGGAGCAGAGCAGTAGAGTTAGGGAGCAGAGCAGAGCAGTAGAGTTAGGGAGCAGAGCAGAGCAGTAGAGTTAGGGAGCAGAGCAGAGCAGTAGAGTTAGGGAGCAGAGCAGAGCAGTAGAGTTAGGGAGCAGAGCAGAGCAGTAGAGTTAGGGAGCAGAGCAGAGCAGTAGAGTTAGAGAGCAGAGCAGAGCAGTAGAGTTAGGGAGCAGAGCAGAGCAGTAGAGTTAGGGAGCAGAGCAGAGCAGTAGAGTTAGGGAGCAGAGCAGAGCAGTAGAGTTAGGGAGCAGAGCAGAGCAGTAGAGTTAGAGAGCAGAGCAGAGCAGTAGAGTTAGGGAGCAGAGCAGAGCAGTAGAGTTAGAGAGCAGAGCAGTAGAGTTAGAGAGCAGAGCAGAGCAGTAGCATTAGGGAGCAGAGCAGAGCAGTAGAGTTAGGGAGCAGAGCAGAGCAGTAGAGTTAGAGAGCAGAGCAGAGCAGTAGAGTTAGGGAGCAGAGCAGAGCAGTAGAGTTAGAGAGCAGAGCAGTAGAGTTAGGGAGCAGAGCAGAGCAGTAGAGTTAGGGAGCAGAGCAGAGCAGTAGATTTAGGGAGCAGAGCAGAGCAGTAGAGTTAGGGAGCAGAGCAGTAGAGTTAGGGAGCAGAGCAGTAGAGTTAGGGAGCAGAGCAGAGCAGTAGAGTTAGGGAGCAGAGCAGTAGAGTTAGGGAGAAGAGCAGAGCAGTAGAGTTAGGGAGCAGAAAAGAGCAGTCGAATTAGGGAGCAGAGCAGAGGAGTAGAGTTAGTGAGCAGAGCAGAGCAGTAGAGTTAGGGAGCAGAGCAGTAGAGTTGGGGAACAGAGCAGTAGAGTTAGGGAGCAGAGCAGAGCAGTAGAGTTAGGGAGCAGAGCAGAGGAGTAGAGTTAGGGAGCAGAGCAGAGCAGTAGAGTTAGGGAGCAGAGCAGTAGAGTTAGGGAGCAGAGCAGTAGAGTTAGGGAGCAGAGCAGAGCAGTATAGTTAGGGAGCAGAGCAGAGCAGTAGAGTTAGGGAGCAGAGCAGAGGAGTAGAGTTAGGGAGCAGGGAAGAGCAGTAGAGTTAGGGAGCAGAGCAGTAGAGTTAGGGAGCAGAGCAGATCAGTAGAGTTAGGGAGCAGAGCAGTAGAGTTAGGGAGCAGAGCAGAGCAGTAGAGTTAGGGAGCAGAGCAGAGCAGTAGAGTTAGGGAGCAGAGCAGAGGAGTAGAGTTAGGGAGCAGAGCAGAGGAGTAGAGTTAGGGAGCAGAGCAGAGCAGTAGAATTAGGGAGCAGAGCAGAGGAGTAGAGTTAGGGAGCAGAGCAGAGCAGTAGAGTTAGGGAGCAGAGCAGAGCAGTAGAGTTAGGGAGCAGAGCAGTAGAGTTAGGGAGCAGAGCAGAGCAGTAGAGTTAGGGAGCAGAGCAGTAGAGTTAGGGAGCAGAGCAGAGCAGTAGAGTTAGGGAGCAGAGCAGAGCAGTAGAGTTAGGGAGCAGAGCAGAGCAGTAGAATTAGGGAACAGAGCAGAGGAGTAGAGTTAGGGAGCAGAGCAGAGCAGTAGAGTTAGGGAGAAGAGCAGAGCAGTAGAGTTAGGGAACAGAGCAGTAGAGTTAGGGAGCAGAGCAGAGCAGTAGAGTTAGGGAGCAGAGCAGAGCAGTAGAGTTAGGGAGCAGAGCAGTAGAGTTAGGGAGCAGAGCAGAGCAGTAGAGTTAGGGAGCAGAGCAGAGCAGTAGAGTTAGGGAGCAGAGCAGTAGAGTTAGGGAGCAGAGCAGAGCAGTAGAGTTAGGGAGCAGAGCAGAGCAGTAGAGTTAGGGAGCAGAGCAGAGCAGTAGAGTTATGGAGCAGAGCAGTAGAGTTAGGGAGCAGAGCAGAGCAGTAGAGTTAGGGAGCAGAGCAGAGCAGTAGAGTTAGGGAGCAGAGCAGAGCAGTAGAGTTAGGGAGCAGAGCAGTATAGTTAGGGAGCAGAGCAGTAGAGTTAGGGAGCAGAGCAGTAGAGTTAGGGAGCAGAGCAGAGCAGTAGAGTTAGGGAGCAGAGCAGAGCAGTAGAGTTAGGAAGCAGAGCAGAGCAGTAGAGTTAGGGAGCAGAGCAGAGCAGTAGAGTTAGGGAGCAGAGCAGAGCAGTAGAGTTAGAGAACAGAGCTGAGCAGTAGAGTTAGGGAGCAGAGCAGAGCAGTAGAGTTAGGGAGCAGAGCAGAGCAGTAGAGTTAGAGAACAGAGCTGAGCAGTAGAGTTAGGGAGCAGAGCAGAGCAGTAGAGTTAGGGAGCAGAGCAGTAGAGTTAGGGAGCAGACCAGAGCAGTAGAGTTAGGGAGCAGAGCAGTAGAGTTAGCGGGCAGAGCAGTAGAGTTAGGGAGCAGAGCAGTAGAGTTAGGGAGCAGAGCAGAGCAGTAGAGTTAGGGAGCAGAGCAGTAGAGTTAGGGAGCAGAGCAGAGCAGTATAGTTAGGGAGCAGAGCAGAGCAGTAGAGTTAGGGAGCAAAGCAGTAGAATTAGGGAGCAGAGCAGAGCAGTAGAGTTAGGGAGCAGAGCAGTAGAATTAGGGAGCAGAGCAGTAGAGTTAGGGAGCAGAACAGAGCAGTAGAGTTAGGGAGCAGAGCAGAGCAGTAGAGTTAGGGAGCAGAGCAGTAGAGTTAGGGAGCAGAGCAGTAGAGTTAGGGAGCAGAGCAGTAGAGTTAGGGAGCAGAGCAGAGCAGTAGAGTTAGGGAGCAGAGCAGTAGAGTTAGGGAGCAGAGCAGAGCAGTAGAGTTAAGGAGCAGAGCAGAGCAGTAGAGTTAGGGAGCAGAGCAGTAGAATTAGGGAGCAGAGCAGAGCAGTAGAGTTAGGGAACAGAGCTGAGCAGTAGAGTTAGGGAGCAGAGCAGAGCAGTAGAGTTAGGGAGCAGAGCAGAGCAGTAGAGTTAGGGAGCAGAGCAGTAGAGTTAGGGAGCAGAGCAGAGCAGTAGAGTTAGGGAGCAGAGCAGTAGAGTTATGGAGCAGACCAGAGCAGTAGAGTTAGGGAGCAGAGCAATAGAGTTAGCGGGCAGAGCAGTAGAGTTAGGGAGCAGAGCAGTAGAGTTAGGGAGCAGAGCAGAGCAGTAGAGTTAGGGAGCAGAGCAGTAGAGTTAGGGAGCAGAGCAGAGCAGTAGAGTTAGGGAGCAGAGCAGAGCAGTAGAGTTAGGGAGCAGAGCAGTAGAATTAGGGAGCAGAGCAGAGCAGTAGAGTTAGGGAGCAGAGCAGTAGAATTAGGGAGCAGAGCAGTAGAGTTAGGGAGCAGAGCAGAGCAGTAGAGTTAGGGAGCAGAGCAGATCAGTAGAGTTAGGGAGCAGAGCAGTAGAGTTAGGGAGCAGAGCAGTAGAGTTAGGGAGCAGAGCAGTAGAGTTAGGGAGCAGAGCAGAGCAGTAGAGTTAGGGAGCAGAGCAGTAGAGTTAGGGAGCAGAGCAGAGCAGTAGAGTTAGGGAGCAGAGCAGAGCAGTAGAGTTAGGGAGCAGAGCAGTAGAATTAGGGAGCAGAGCAGAGCAGTAGAGTTAGGGAGCAGAGCAGAGCAGTAGAGTTAGGGAGCAGAGCAGTAGAATTAGGGAGCAGAGCAGTAGAGTTAGGGAGCAGAGCAGAGCAGTAGAGTTAGGGAGCAGAGCAGTAGAGTTAGGGAGCAGAGCAGTAGAGTTAGGGAGCAGAGCAGTAGAGTTAGGAATCAGAACAGTAGAGTTAGGGAACAGAGCAGAGCAGTAGAGTTAGGGAACAGAGCAGAGCAGTAGAGTTAGGGAGCATAGCAGAGCAGTAGAGTTAGGGAGCATAACAGAGCAGTAGAGTTAGAGAGAAGAGCAGAGCAGTATAATTAGGGAGCAGAGCAGTAGAGTTAGGGAGCAGAGCAGTAGAGTTAGGGAGCAGAGCAGTAGAGTTAGGGAGCAGAGCAGTAGAGTTAGGGAGCAGAGCAGAGCAGTAGAGTTAGGGAGCAGAGCAGTAGAGTTAGGGAGCAGAGCAGTAGAGTTAGGGAGCAGAGCAGAGCTGTAGAGTTAGGGAGCAGAGCAGAGCAGTAGAGTTAGGGAGCAGAGCAGAGCAGTAGAGTTAGGGAGCAGAGCAGAGGAGTAGAGTTAGGGAGCAGAGCAGAGCAGTAGAGTTAGGGAGCAGAGCAGTAGAGTTAGGGAGCAGAGCAGAGCAGTAGAGTTAGGGAGCAGAGCAGAGCAGTAGAGTTAGGGAGCAGAGCAGTAGAGTTAGGGAGCAGAGCAGTAGAGTTAGGGAGCAGAGCAGTAGAGTTAGGGAGCAGAGCAGAGCAGTAGAGTTAGGGAGCAGAGCAGTAGAGTTAGGGAGCAGAGCAGAGCAGTAGAGTTAGGGAGCAGAGCAGAGCAGTAGAGTTAGGGAGCAGAGCAGAGCAGTAGAGTTAGGGAGCAGAGCAGAGGAGTAGAGTTAGGGAGCAGAGCAGAGCAGTAGAGTTAGGGAGCAGAGCAGTAGAGTTAGGGAGCAGAGCAGAGCAGTAGAGTTAGGGAGCAGAGCAGAGCAGTAGAGTTAGGGAGCAGAGCAGTAGAGTTAGGGAGCAGAGCAGAGCAGTAGAGTTAGGGAGCAGAGCAGTAGAGTTAGGGAGCAGAGCAGTAGAGTTAGGGAGCAGAGCAGTAGAGTTAGGGAGCAGAGCAGAGCAGTAGAGTTAGGGAGCAGAGCAGTAGAGTTAGGGAGCAGAGCAGTAGAGTTAGGGAGCAGAGCAGAGCAGTAGAGTTAGGGAGCAGAGCAGAGCAGTAGAGTTAGGGAGCAGAGCAGAGCAGTAGAGTTAGGGAGCAGAGCAGTAGAGTTAGGGAGCAGAGCAGAGCAGTAGAGTTAGGGAGCAGAGCAGAGCAGTAGAGTTAGGGAGCAGAGCAGTAGCGTTAGGGAGCAGAGCAGAGCACTATAGTTAGGGAGCAGAGCAGAGCAGTAGAGTTAGGGAGCAGAGCAGAGCAGTAGAGTTAGGGAGCAGAGCAGAGCAGTAGAGTTAGGGAGCAGAGCAGTAGAGTTAGGGAGCAGAGCAGAGCAGTAGAGTTATGGAGCAGAGCAGTAGAGTTAGGGAGCAGAGCAGAGCAGTAGCATTAGGGAGCAGAGCAGAGCAGTAGAGTTAGGGAGCAGAGTAGTAGAGTTAGAGAGCAGAGCAGAGCAGTAGAGTTAGGGAGCAGAGCAGAGGAGTAGAGTTAGGGAGCAGAGCAGAGGAGTAGAGTTAGGGAGCAGAGCAGTAGAGTTAGGGAGCAGAGCAGTAGAGTTAGAGAGCAGAGCAGAGCAGTAGAGTTAGGGAGCAGAGCAGAGCAGTAGAGTTAGGGAGCAGAGCAGAGCAGTAGAGTTAGGGAGCAGAGCAGAGGAGTAGAGTTAGGGAACAGAGCAGAGCAGTAGAGTTAGAGAGCAGAGCAGAGGAGTAGAGTTAGGGAACAGAGCAGAGCAGTAGAGTTAGAGAGCAGAGCAGAGGAGTAGAGTTAGGGAGCAGAGCAGAGCAGTAGAGTTAGGGAGCAGAGCAGAGCAGTAGAGTTAGAGAGCAGAGCAGTAGAGTTAGAGAGCAGAGCAGAGGAGTAGAGTTAGGGAACAGATCAGAGCAGTAGAGTTAGAGAGCAGAGCATAGGAGTAGTTAGGGAGCAGAGCAGAGCAGTAGAGTTAGGGAGCAGAGCAGAGCAGTAGAGTTAGGGAGCAGAGCAGAGCAGTAGAGTTAGAGAGCAGAGCAGTAGAGTTAGGGAGCAGAGCAGTAGAGTTAGGGAGCAGAGCAGAGCAGTAGAGTTAGGGAGCAGAGCAGTAGAGTTAGGGAGCAGAGCAGAGCAGTAGAGTTAGGGAGCAGAGCAGAGCAGTAGAGTTAGGGAGCAGAGCAGAGCAGTAGAGTTAGGGAGCAGAGCAGAGCAGTAGAGTTAGGGAGCAGAGCAGAGCAATAGAGTTAGGGAGCAGAGCAGAGCAGTAGAGTTAGGGAGGAGAGCAGTAGAGTTAGGGAGCAGAGCAGTAGAGTTAGGGAGCAGAGCAGAGCAGTAGAGTTAGGGAGCAGAGCAGAGCAGTAGAGTTAGGGAACAGAGCAGAGCAGTAGTGTTAGGGAGCAGAGCAGTAGAGTTAGGAAGCAGAGCAGTAGAGTTAGGGAGCAGAGCAGAGCAGTAGAGTTAGGGAGCAGAGCAGAGGAGTAGAGTTAGGGAGCAGAGCAGAGCAGTATAGTTAGGGAGCAGAGCAGAGGAGTAGAGTTAGGGAGCAGAGCAGAGCAGTAGAGTTAGGGAGCAGAGCAGAGCAGTAGAGTTAGGGAGCAGAGCAGAGGAGTAGAGTTAGGGAGCAGAGCAGTAGAGTCAGGGAGCAGAGCAGAGCAGTAGAGTTAGGGAGCAGAGCAGTAGAGTTAGGGAGCAGAGCACAGGCAGTAGAGTTAGGGAGCAGAGCAGTAGAGTTAGGGAGCAGAGCAGAGCAGTAGAGTTAGGGAGCAGAGCAGTAGAGTTAGGGAGCAGAGCAGTAGAGTTAGGGAGCAGAGCAGAGCAGTAGAGTTAGGGAGCAGAGCAGAGGAGTAGAGTTAGGGAGCAGAGCAGAGCAGTAGAGTTAGGGAGCAGAGCAGAGGAGTAGAGTTAGGGAGCAGAGCAGTAGAGTTAGGGAGCAGAGCAGAGCAG
The DNA here is from genome assembly GCF_963971535.1 of Notolepis coatsorum. NCBI lineage: Eukaryota > Metazoa > Chordata > Actinopteri > Aulopiformes > Paralepididae > Notolepis > Notolepis coatsorum. Next base: position 27,093 of record NW_028169523.1, on the reverse strand, counting down.
TAGAGTTAGGGAGCAGAGCAGAGCAGTAGAGTTAGGGAGCAGAGCAGAGCAGTAGAGTTAGGGAGCAGAGCAGTAGAGTTAGGAAGCAGAGCAGAGCAGTAGCGTTAGGGAGCAGAGCAGAGCAGTAGCGTTAGGGAGCAGAGCAGAGGAGTAGAGTTAGGGAGCAGAGCAGAGCAGTAGAGTTAGGGAGCAGAGCAGAGCAGTAGAGTTAGGGAGCAAAGCAGTAGAGTTAGGGAGCAGAGCAGAGCAGTAGAGTTAGGGAGCAGAGCAGAGCAGTAGAGTTAGGGAGCAGAGCAGAGCAGTAGAGTTAGGGAGCAGAGCAGTAGAGTTAGGGAGCAGAGCAGAGCAGTAGAGTTAGGGAGCAGAGCAGAGCAGTAGAGTTAGGGAGCAGAGCAGAGCAGAGCAGTAGAGTTAGGGAGCAGAGCAGTAGAGTTAGGGAGCAGAGCAGAGCAGTAGAGTTAGGGAGCAGAGCAGAGCAGTAGAGTTAGGGAGCAGAGCAGTAGCGTTAGGGAGCAGAGCAGAGCACTATAGTTAGGGAGCAGAGCAGAGCAGTAGAGTTAGGGAGCAGAGCAGAGCAGTAGAGTTAGGGAGCAGAGCAGAGCAGTAGAGTTAGGGAGCAGAGCAGTAGAGTTAGGGAGCAGAGCAGAGCAGTAGAGTTATGGAGCAGAGCAGTAGAGTTAGGGAGCAGAGCAGAGCAGTAGCATTAGGGAGCAGAGCAGAGCAGTAGAGTTAGGGAGCAGAGTAGTAGAGTTAGAGAGCAGAGCAGAGCAGTAGAGTTAGGGAGCAGAGCAGAGGAGTAGAGTTAGGGAGCAGAGCAGAGGAGTAGAGTTAGGGAGCAGAGCAGTAGAGTTAGGGAGCAGAGCAGTAGAGTTAGAGAGCAGAGCAGAGCAGTAGAGTTAGGGAGCAGAGCAGAGCAGTAGAGTTAGGGAGCAGAGCAGAGCAGTAGAGTTAGGGAGCAGAGCAGAGGAGTAGAGTTAGGGAACAGAGCAGAGCAGTAGAGTTAGAGAGCAGAGCAGAGGAGTAGAGTTAGGGAACAGAGCAGAGCAGTAGAGTTAGAGAGCAGAGCAGAGGAGTAGAGTTAGGGAGCAGAGCAGAGCAGTAGAGTTAGGGAGCAGAGCAGAGCAGTAGAGTTAGAGAGCAGAGCAGTAGAGTTAGAGAGCAGAGCAGAGGAGTAGAGTTAGGGAACAGATCAGAGCAGTAGAGTTAGAGAGCAGAGCATAGGAGTAGTTAGGGAGCAGAGCAGAGCAGAGCAGTATAGTTAGGGAGCAGAGCAGAGCAGTAGAGTTAGGGAGCAGAGCAGAGCAGTAGAGTTAGAGAGCAGAGCAGTAGAGTTAGGGAGCAGAGCAGTAGAGTTAGGGAGCAGAGCAGAGCAGTAGAGTTAGGGAGCAGAGCAGTAGAGTTAGGGAGCAGAGCAGAGCAGTAGAGTTAGGGAGCAGAGCAGAGCAGTAGAGTTAGGGAGCAGAGCAGAGCAGTAGAGTTAGGGAGCAGAGCAGAGCAGTAGAGTTAGGGAGCAGAGCAGAGCAATAGAGTTAGGGAGCAGAGCAGAGCAGTAGAGTTAGGGAGGAGAGCAGTAGAGTTAGGGAGCAGAGCAGTAGAGTTAGGGAGCAGAGCAGTAGAGTTAGGGAGCAGAGCAGAGCAGTAGAGTTAGGGAGCAGAGCAGAGCAGTAGAGTTAGGGAACAGAGCAGAGCAGTAGTGTTAGGGAGCAGAGCAGTAGAGTTAGGAAGCAGAGCAGTAGAGTTAGGGAGCAGAGCAGAGCAGTAGAGTTAGGGAGCAGAGCAGAGGAGTAGAGTTAGGGAGCAGAGCAGAGCAGTATAGTTAGGGAGCAGAGCAGAGGAGTAGAGTTAGGGAGCAGAGCAGAGCAGTAGAGTTAGGGAGCAGAGCAGAGCAGTAGAGTTAGGGAGCAGAGCAGAGGAGTAGAGTTAGGGAGCAGAGCAGTAGAGTCAGGGAGCAGAGCAGAGCAGTAGAGTTAGGGAGCAGAGCAGTAGAGTTAGGGAGCAGAGCAGAGCAGTAGAGTTAGGGAGCAGAGCAGTAGAGTTAGGGAGCAGAGCAGAGCAGTAGAGTTAGGGAGCAGAGCAGTAGAGTTAGGGAGCAGAGCAGAGCAGAGCAGTAGAGTTAGGGAGCAGAGCAGAGCAGTAGAGTTAGGGAGCAGAGCAGTAGAGTTAGGGAGCAGAGCAGAGCAGAGCAGTAGAGTTAGGGAGCAGAGCAGAGGAGTAGAGTTAGGGAGCAGAGCAGAGCAGTAGAGTTAGGGAGCAGAGCAGAGGAGTAGAGTTAGGGAGCAGAGCAGTAGAGTTAGGGAGCAGAGCAGAGCAGTAGTGTTAGGGAGCAGAGCAGAGCAGTAGAGTTAGGGAGCAGAGCAGAGCAGTAGAGTCAGGGAGCAGAGCAGAGCAGTAGAGTTAGGGAGCAGAGCAGTAGAGTTAGGGAGCAGAGCAGAGCAGTAGCGTTAGGGAGCAGAGCAGAGCAGTAGCGTTAGGGAGCAGAGCAGAGGAGTAGAGTTAGGGAGCAGAGCAGAGCAGTAGAGTTAGGGAGCAGAGCAGAGCAGTAGAGTTAGGGAGCAAAGCAGTAGAGTTAGGGAGCAGAGCAGAGCAGTAGAGTTAGGGAGCAGAGCAGAGCAGTAGAGTTAGGGAGCAGAGCAGAGCAGTAGAGTTAGGGAGCAGAGCAGTAGAGTTAGGGAGCAGAGCAGAGCAGTAGAGTTAGGGAGCAGAGCAGAGCAGTAGAGTTAGGGAGCAGAGCAGAGCAGTAGAGTTAGGGAGCAGAGCAGTAGAGTTAGGGAGCAGAGCAGAGCAGTAGAGTTAGGGATCAGAGCAGTAGAGTTAGGGAGCAGAGCAGAGCAGTAGAGTTAGGGAGCAGAGCAGTAGAGTTAGGGAGCAGAGCAGAGCAGTAGAGTTAGGGAGCAGAGCAGAGGAGTAGAGTTAGGGAGCAGAGCAGAGCAGTAGAGTTAGGGAGCAGAGCAGAGGAGTAGAGTTAGGGAGCAGAGCAGAGCAGTAGAGTTAGGGAGCAGAGCAGTAGAGTTAGGGAGCAGAGCAGAGCAGTAGTGTTAGGGAGCAGAGCAGTAGAGTTAGGGAGCAGAGCAGAGCAGTAGAGTTAGGGAGCAGAGCAGAGCAGTAGAGTTAGGGAGCAGAGCAGAGCAGTAGAGTTAGGGAGCAGAGCAGTAGAGTTAGGGAGCAGAGCAGAGCAGTAGCGTTAGGGAGCAGAGCAGAGCAGTAGCGTTAGGGAGCAGAGCAGAGGAGTAGAGTTAGGGAGCAGAGCAGAGCAGTAGAGTTAGGGAGCAGAGCAGAGCAGTAGAGTTAGGGAGCAAAGCAGTAGAGTTAGGGAGCAGAGCAGAGCAGTAGAGTTAGGGAGCAGAGCAGAGCAGTAGAGTTAGGGAGCAGAGCAGAGCAGTAGAGTTAGGGAGCAGAGCAGTAGAGTTAGGGAGCAGAGCAGAGCAGAGCAGTAGAGTTAGGGAGCAGAGCAGTAGAGTTAGGGAGCAGAGCAGAGCAGTAGAGTTAGGGAGCAGAGCAGAGCAGTAGAGTTAGGGAGCAGAGGAGTAGAGTTAGGGAGCAGAGCAGAGCAGTAGAGTTAGGGAGCAGAGCAGAGCAGTAGAGTCAGGGAGCAGAGCAGAGCAGTAGAGTTAGGGAGCAGAGCAGAGCAGTAGAGTTAGGGAGCAGAGCAGAGCAGAGCAGTAGAGTTAGGGAGCAGAGCAGTAGAGTTAGGGAGCAGAGCAGAGCAGTAGAGTTAGGGAGCAGAGCAGAGCAGTAGAGTTAGGGAGCAGAGGAGTAGAGTTAGGGAGCAGAGCAGAGCAGTAGAGTTAGGGAGCAGAGCAGAGCAGTAGAGTTAGGGAGCAGAGCAGAGCAGTAGAATTATGGAGCAGAGCAGAGCAGTAGAGTTAGGGAGCAGAGCAGTAGAGTTAGGGAGCAGAGCAGAGCAGTAGAGTTAGGGAGCAGAGCAGTAGAGTTAGGGAGCAGAGCAGAGCAGTAGAGTTAGGGAGCAGAGCAGAGCAGTAGAGTTAGGGAGCAGAGGAGTAGAGTTAGGGAGCAGAGCAGAACAGTAGAGTTAGGGAGCAGAGCAGTAGAGTTAGGGAGCAGAGCATAGCAGTAGCATTAGGGAGCAGAGCAGAGCAGTAGAGTTAGGGAGCAGAGCAGAACAATAGAGTTAGGGAGCAGAGCAGTAGAGTTAGGGAGCAGAGCAGAGCAGTAGAGTTAGGGAGCAGAGCAGAGCAGTAGAGTTAGGGAGCAGAGCAGAGGAGTAGAGTTAGGGAGCAGAGCAGAGCAGTAGAGTTAGAGAGCAGAGCAGAGCAGTAGAGTTAGGGAGCAGAGCAGAGCAGTAGAGTTAGGGAGCAGAGCAGAGCAGTAGAGTTAGGGAGCAGAGCAGAGGAGTAGAGTTAGGGAGCAGAGCAGAGGAGTAGAGTTAGGGAGCAGAGCAGAGCAGTAGAGTTAGGGAGCAGAGCAGAGCAGTAGAGTTAGGGAGCAGAGCAGAGCAGTAGAGTTAGAGAGCAGAGCAGTAGAGTTAGGGAGCAGAGCAGAGCAGTAGAGTTAGGGAGCAGAGCAGTAGAGTTAGGGAGCAGAGCAGAGCAGTAGAGTTAGGGAGCAGAGCAGAGCAGTAGAGTTAGGGAGCAGAGCAGAGCAGTAGAGTTAGGGAGCAGAGCAGTAGAGTTAGGGAGCAGAGCAGAGCAGTAGAGTTAGGGAGCAGAGCAGTAGAGTTAGTGAGCAGAGCAGAGCAGTAGAGTTAGGGAGCAGAGCAGAGCAGTAGAGTTAGGGAGCAGAGGAGTAGAGTTAGGGAGCAGAGCAGAACAGTAGAGTTAGGGAGCAGAGCAGTAGAGTTAGGGAGCAGAGCATAGCAGTAGCATTAGGGAGCAGAGCAGAGCAGTAGAGTTAGGGAGCAGAGCAGAGCAATAGAGTTAGGGAGCAGAGCAGTAGAGTTAGGGAGCAGAGCAGAGCAGTAGAGTTAGGGAGCAGAGCAGAGCAGTAGAGTTAGGGAGCAGAGCAGAGGAGTAGAGTTAGGGAGCAGAGCAGAGCAGTAGAGTTAGAGAGCAGAGCAGAGCAGTAGAGTTAGGGAGCAGAGCAGAGCAGTAGAGTTAGGGAGCAGAGCAGAGCAGTAGAGTTAGGGAGCAGAGCAGAGGAGTAGAGTTAGGGAGCAGAGCAGAGGAGTAGAGTTAGGGAGCAGAGCAGAGCAGTAGAGTTAGGGAGCAGAGCAGAGCAGTAGAGTTAGGGAGCAGAGCAGAGCAGTAGAGTTAGAGAGCAGAGCAGTAGAGTTAGGGAGCAGAGCAGAGCAGTAGAGTTAGGGAGCAGAGCAGTAGAGTTAGGGAGCAGAGCAGAGCAGTAGAGTTAGGGAGCAGAGCAGAGCAGTAGAGTTAGGGAGCAGAGCAGAGCAGTAGAGTTAGGGAGCAGAGCAGAGCAGTAGAGTTAGGGAGCAGAGCAGATCAGTAGAGTTAGGGAGCAGAGCAGAGGAGTAGAGTTAGGGAGCAGAGCAGAGCAGTAGAGTTAGGGAGCAGAGCAGTAGAGTTAGGGAACAGAGCAGAGCAGTAGAGTTAGGGAGCAGAGCAGAGCAGTAGAGTTAGGGAGCAGAGCAGAGGAGTAGAGTTAGGGAGCAGAGCAGAGGAGTAGAGTTAGGGAGCAGAGCAGAGCAGTAGAGTTAGAGAGCAGAGCAGTAGAGTTAGGGAGCATAGCAGAGCAGTAGAGTTAGGGAGCAGAGCAGAGCAGTAGAGTTAGGGAGCAGAGGAGTATAGTTAGGGAGCAGAGCAGAGCAGTAGAGTTAGGGAGCAGAGCAGTAGAGTTAGGGAGCAGAGCAGTAGAGTTAGGGAGCAGAGCAGAGCAGTAGAGTTAGGGAGCAGAGCAGAGCAGTAGAGTTAGGGAGCAGAGCAGTAGAGTTAGGGAGCAGAGCAGAGCAGTAGAGTTAGGGAGCAGAGCAGAGCAGTAGAGTTAGGGAGCAGAGCAGAGCAGTAGAGTTAGGGAGCAGAGAAGAGCAGTAGAGTTAGGGAGCAGCGTAGAGCAGTAGAGTTAGGGAGCAGAACAGTAGAGTTAGGGAGCAGAGCAGTAGAGTTAGGGAGCAGAGCAGAGCAGTAGAGTTAGGGAGCAGAGCAGAGCAGTAGAGTTAGGGAGCAGAGCAGAGCAGTAGAGTTAGGGAGCAGAGCAGAGGAGTAGAGTTAGGGAGCAGAGCAGAGCAGTAGAGTTAGGGAGCAGAGCAGTAGAGTTAGGGAGCAGAGCAGAGCAGTAGAGTTAGGGAGCAGAGCAGAGCAGTAGTGTTAGGGAGCAGAGCAGAGCAGTAGAGTTGGGGAACAGAGCAGAGCAGTAGAGTTAGGGAGCAGAGCAGAGCAGTAGAGTTAGGGAGCAGAGCAGAGGAGTAGAGTTAGGGAGCAGAGCAGAGCAGTAGAGTTAGGGAGCAGAGCAGAGCAGTAGAGTTAGGGAGCAGAGCAGAGCAGTAGAGTTGGGGAACAGAGCAGAGCAGTAGAGTTAGGGAGCAGAGCAGAGCAGTAGAGTTGGGGAACAGAGCAGAGCAGTAGAGTTAGGGAGCAGAGCAGAGCAGTAGAGTTGGGGAACAGAGCAGATCAGTAGAGTTAGGGAGCAGAGCAGAGCAGTAGAGTTGGGGAACAGAGCAGAGCAGTAGAGTTAGGGAGCAGAGCAGAGCAGTAGAGTTAGGGAGCAGAGCAGAGCAGTAGAGTTAGGGAGCAGAGCAGAGCAGTAGAGTTAGGGAGCAGAGCAGAGCAGTAGTGTTAGGGAGCAGAGCAGTAGAGTTAGGGAGCAGAGCAGTAGAGTTAGGGAGCAGAGCAGAGCAGTAGAGTTAGGGAGCAGAGCAGTAGAGTTAGGGAGCAGAGCAGAGCAGTAGAGTTAGGGAGCAGAGCAGTAGAGTTAGGGAGCAGAGCAGAGCAGTAGAGTTAGGGAGCAGAGGAGTAGAGTTAGGGAGCAGAGCAGAGGAGTAGAGTTAGAGAGCAGAGCAGTAGAGTTAGGGAGCAGAGCAGAGCAGTAGAGTTAGGGAGCAGAGCAGAGCAGTAGAGTTAGGGAGCAGAGCAGAGCAGTAGAGTTAGGGAGCAGAGCAGAGCAGTAGAGTTAGGGAGCAGAGCAGAGCAGTAGAGTTAGGGAGCAGAGCAGTAGAGTTAGGGAGCAGAGCAGAGCAGTAGAATTAGGGAGCAGAGGAGTAGAGTTAGGGAGCAGAGCAGAGGAGTAGAGTTAGAGAGCAGAGCAGTAGAGTTAGGGAGCAGAGCAGAGCAGTAGAGTTAGGGAGCAGAGCAGAGCAGTAGTTAGGGAGCAGAGCAGAGCAGTAGAGTTAGGGAGCAGAGCAGAGCAGTAGAGTTAGGGAGCAGAGCAGAGCAGTAGAGTTAGGGAGCAGAGCAGAGCAGTAGAGTTGGGGAGCAGAGCAGTAGAGTTGGGGAGCAGAGCAGAGCAGTAGAGTTAGGGAGCAGAGCAGTAGAGTTAGGGAGCAGAGCAGAGCAGAGCAGTAGAGTTAGGGAGCAGAGCAGTAGAGTTATGGAGCAGAGCAGAGCAGTAGAGTTAGGGAGCAGAGCAGTAGAGTTAGGGAGCAGAGCAGAGCAGTAGAGTTAGGGAGCAGAGCAGAGGAGTAGAGTTAGGGAGCAGAGCAGAGCAGTAGAGTTAGGGAGCAGAGCAGAGCAATAGTGTTAGGGAGCAGAGCAGAGCAGTAGAGTTAGGGAGCAGAGCAGTAGAGTTAGGGAGCAGAGGAGAGCAGTAGAGTTAGGGAGCAGAGCAGAGCAGTAGAGTTAGGGAGAAGAGCAGAGCAGTAGAGTTAGGGAGCAGAGCAGAGCAGTAGCATTAGGGAGCAGATCAGTAGAGTTAGGGAGCAGAGCAGAGCAGTAGAGTTAGGGAGCAGAGCAGAGGAGTAGAGTTAGGGAGCAGAGCAGAGCAGTAGAGTTAGGGAGCAGAGCAGTAGAGTTAGGGAGCAGAGCAGTAGTGTTAGGGAGCAGAGCAGAGCAGTAGAGTTAGGGAGCACAGCAGTAGAGTTAGGGAGCAGAGGAGAGCAGGAGAGTTAGGGAGCAGAGCAGAGCAGTAGAGTTAGGGAGCAGAGCAGTAGAGTTAGGGAGCAGAGGAGAGCAGTAGAGTTAGGGAGCAGAGCAGTAGAGTTAGGGAGCAGAGCACAGCAGTAGTGTTAGGGAGCAGAGCAGAGCAGTAGAGTTAGGGAGCAGAGCAGTAGAGTTAGGGAGCAGAGGAGAGCAGTAGAGTTAGGGAGCAGAGCAGAGCAGTAGAGTTAGAGAGCAGAGCAGAGCAGTAGAGTTAGGGAGCAGAGCAGAGCAGTAGAGTTAGGGAGCAGAGCAGAGCAATAGAGTTAGGGAGCAGAGCAGTAGAGTTAGGGAGCAGAGCAGAGCAGTAGAGTTAGGGAGCAGAGCAGAGCAGTAGAGTTAGGGAGCAGGGCAGAGCAGTAGTGTTAGGGAGCAGAGCAGAGCAGTAGAGTTAGGGAGCAGAGCAGTAGAGTTAGGGAGCAGAGCAGTAGAGTTAGGGAGCAGAGCAGAGCAGTAGAGTTAGGAAGCAGAGCAGTAGAGTTAGGGAGCAGAGCAGTAGAGTTAGGGAGCAGAGCAGAGCAGTAGAGTTAGGGAGCAGAGCAGAGCAGTAGAGTTAGGGAGCAGAGCAGAGCAGTAGAGTTAGGGAGCAGAGCAGATCAGTAGAGTTAGGGAGCAGAGCAGAGCAGTAGTGTTAGGGAGCAGTGCAGAGCAGTAGAGTTATGGAGCAGAGCAGTAGAGTTAGGGAGCAGAGCAGAGCAGTAGAGTTAGGGAGCAGAGCAGAGCAGTAGAGTTAGGGAGCAGAGCAGAGCAGTAGAGTTAGGGAGCAGAGCAGAGGAGTAGAGTTAGGGAGCAGAGCAGAGCAGTAGCATTAGGGAGCAGAGCAGAGGAGTAGAGTTAGGGAGCAGAGCAGTAGAGTTAGGGAGCAGAGCAGAGCAGTAGAGTTAGGGAGCAGAGCAGAGCAGTAGCGTTAGGGAGCAGAGCAGAGCAGTAGAGTTAGGGAGCAGAGCAGTAGAGTTAGGGAGCAGAGCAGTAGTTAGGGAGCAGAGCAGAGCAGTAGAGTTAGGAAGCAGAGCAGTAGAGTTAGGGAGCAGAGCAGAGCAGTAGAGTTAAGGCGCTCCCATAGTCCAGCAGACTGTACACAGAGCAGACTCTGTGGATGTCCGCGCGGACTCTTGAGCTTTGATCTCAGCGGACAGCAGACCCACAGGTGCGACGCTCCTATTTTCTGAGGCACGGACATCCGCGCCGCTGACTTGGTGTCACACAAAACGCTGCTCGGCGTTTTGGTTGACATCGAACTGCATTTAATGTGACGCTGCGCGAGCGATTGGTGGCGCGAGGAGAGAGATGAGCTCGTGAAGCTCTTCTCTCTCTCTCTCTCTCTCTCTCTCTCTCTCTCTCTCTCTCTCTCGCTCTCTCTCTCTCTCTCTCTCTCAATTCAATTCAATTCAATTCAAAAAGCTTTATTGGCATGAAATTTCACAAATGTCTCTCTCTCTCTCGCTGATAATGTTCCCTCTGATCTGCCAGTACAGTAGAACAGACAGAATTGTGGGAAATGTAGTAAAACTGGTGCGAGAAATGTAGGAAATAGACCGCGGACGTCCGCTGAGATCTGCTCGACTATGAAAGCTCAAAGCTCTGTGTACAGTCTGCTGGACTATGGGAGCGCCTTTAGGGAGCAGAGCAGAGCAGTAGAGTTAGGGAGCAGAGCAGAGCAGTAGTGTTAGGGAGCAGTGCAGAGCAGTAGAGTTATGGAGCAGAGCAGTAGAGTTAGGGAGCAGAGCAGAGCAGTAGAGTTAGGGAGCAGAGCAGAGCAGTAGAGTTAGGGAGCAGAGCAGAGCAGTAGAGTTAGGGAGCAGAGCAGATGAGTAGAGTTAGGGAGCAGAGCAGAGCAGTAGCATTAGGGAGCAGAGCAGAGGAGTAGAGTTAGGGAGCAGAGCAGTAGAGTTAGGGAGCAGAGCAGAGCAGTAGAGTTAGGGAGCAGAGCAGAGCAGTAGCGTTAGGGAGCAGAGCAGAGGAGTAGAGTTAGGGAGCAGAGCAGAGCAGTAGAGTTAGGGAGCAGAGCAGAGCAGTAGTGTTAGGGAGCAGAGGAGAGGAGTAGAGTTAGGGAGCAGGGAGTAAGCTAATTTCCCAAAATGTTGGCGTGTTCCTTTAAGGACATGTAGTAGATTTAAGTTGGTCAACTTCATTTTGCAGTAGTCGGGTTGGTGGTAGGAAAGTCTGACGGTTTTGTCATTCAAGAAGAAGACGTCTTTATTAAGTCATGCCGATTAACACGCACACAGGGGTGGGAGATGGGCAACACACAGGAACACACACACACTGTTACGGACGGTGTCCTTATGTATGTGTATAGAGGGAGTAATGTATGTTATCTGTTGTATATATAGGCATGTTTTGTTTGTTGTTGTCTTGTCTCCCTCTTGTGTCTACATATCCCATTCTCAGGTGTCTCCCAGTCCCAGTTGCAGCAGCAGCTGGTCAATCAGCAACTCACCCCAGTGCAACGGCAGGTGAAACTGATTCTGCAATCAACATCCACTCTCCCTTCATATATCCTTTTTGTTTCAGTGTTAGTTAGCTCCCTGGTTCGTTTGGTCTGTGTGTGGTGGTAACTATACTTGGTCTGTGTGTGGTGGTAATTATACTTGGTCTGTGTCTGTGTGGGGGCTCATTTTGGTATGTCTTCAGTATAGAGCTGGTGAAGGCTCTGGCACTTTGTGCTGTCAGTTAGTTTAGGTCTTTAGTATAGTTTTGTGCTGTTTGTGTTCTGTAGAGCTGTGGCCTGTTTCGCATTAGTTTAGTATTTGTACATTTCTGTTTTGTTTCTAACGTGTGTAATTATTCCTCATCACCCAGCCTATGGTGATTGCTTTGCTTTGTATTAATCTTTTGTTTTGCACACAGGGATATTGAGGACAGGAAGATACCCTGGGTCTACATTTTGCATTACTGTTAAAGACACCAGCCTTAGAAGTGAGCACCACCACCTGTACTTTGGGGCGTCCGCGCCTGTAAAGGGGGGGTGGGCTTTTATTTCTTTTTGATATTTCATTTGGTGCTCACTGGTAAGTCCTCTTTGCTCTGTGTTGCCGAGTTTTGTGTTTGTAAAATAAATATTATTATTTTGCAATTTGTCTCTTGCGTTTTGTGTCACTGCACCCTCACCTACCCTGTCTGTGGCCTTGTGTTGCGTCTCCCCACTGGGGTACGTAACACACACATGCGCGCGCATGCACGCACGCACACACGCATGCATTGAGTCGCAGATGAAATGTATCTCTGCATAAACCACCGGGGAACACCGGGGAAAACGCACTGACTGTTAAATCGGATCGCACTCCACGGAGTGGAAACTTTGGACCCGAACTCACACCTTTTTTATAGCAGTTTTCTCTCTGTAGCTGAGAGAAACACGCACAGGGAAGTACCAGGACGTTGGAGTGACTTACTGATGACGCTCACATCACCCTCTGAACCCCCTGAACCCTCAGGAGTAATATTTGAGATTGATTGTACAGTACACGGGACTATTTCATATTGGGAGAGATTGAGAGGGAGAGATGAAGAGAGATAAAGAGAGAGAGATATTGAGAGGGAAGGATGGAAAGGTAGGAAGTCATCTGGAGGAGAGGAAAGCTGAAAGACAGGATTGGAGGGAGCTGGGGTCGCGAGGGGGGGGGGTGGTGTGGTTAGGAAGTGCACCTCGGAATTGAGGGATTTCTCCTGGGAGCTCCATGGTTTTCCTAATGAGAGAAGAGATGGGAGTCTCTCACTCTCTCATACACACACACACATAGGCCACAGACATCATGGGGAGAAGAAGGAGCCCCCCCCCCCCCCTGCATGCATGCAAGCCGGTCCTCTCCTGCTGTCAGCTGATTTGCCACAGAGCAATACCCTGTAAGTGTATGAATACATTGTCGGTTCATGAATACTTATGGGGTAAGAGGAACGGGATAGGAGGGGGGGGGGGGGGGGGGGCAGGGGGAGGAGAGGCTACATGATCATACATGTAACGGCCCCCCCTCACAGCTGTATCCAGCATCACAGTGAGATGTAGAGAGGAGCGAGAGAGAGAGAGGGAGGGAGAGGCTGAGTGCAGCCCCTGCTAGGAAACCAGTTTGGAGTCAAGTCCTGCTCTTACACACACACACACGCACACACGCACGCACGCACACACACACACATTTTAATACTTTATTTGGTTCCACAAATTATATGACATAAACAGGGAATCAAATGTATCGGGGCCAAGCAGCACTGAACACTTACGGGGACACATAGCACCTCCTTCTCCACGTCGCTAAGCTGCCAATAATAGCTGAGACAGAGCCATATTTGGCAATTTAGTTTGGCTTTTCTTTTAGACATTGCAGCAATTCTCAGACCGGTCATGGCGCATTTTGTGTACATGGCCAAGACTTCCGAACACAAGTACACTATATCTACCCCTATACCCAAGGTCAGCCATCACACTGAGCAGTGGTTGGTATTTGATATACTTGTCCCGGAAGCGTGAATACTTTCGGAAACCCACTTGTCCTTCCGCATTGCTCTGATTGGCCGATGTCCTTCCGCATTGCTCTGATTGACCGAGCGCGCGCATGCGCATGAGCCGCGACGGGCTCCTCAGCCAGGCAGGAATACTAAACTCTGCTTAAGCTCCAGGAGAGAGGAGAGAGGCTGAAAACCCGCAGTTCTTGCCCGACTGATGGGAGCCGAATCCCGGATCCGATTTTTCTGATGAATACCCCCAAAACATGGAGGTCCTGAACGCAATTTATACAAATGGAAGTATTGATTACACCGTAACGAATAATTAAAAAAATATACCGTTAACTGGAATATGTTGTTTCTTTACACATATGTTGGATTATGTAATATAATATATTATGTAATAAGGCGTAACACAACAGTGAACACATAGTTAAGTACGACTGACAGATGGATTGCACTATGTGTTCACTGTTGTGTTACGCCTTCTCGGCATAAGCCCCATAATAAGACCGTTTCTGGCTTGGCTTCGTCCAGCGGACACCAGAGCTCAGCGATGCCGCTTCACGGCAGCATATTCTCCCCGCTGGCGATCGGAGCACGGAGGGTCGTGGATCCACGCCGCAGCCGCAAAGCCGGCGAATACGGCGATGCGATTTTTTATTGGTTTGTCATGACAAACCAATTACATAATCCAACATATGTGTAAAGGCACAACATATTCCAGTTAAGGGTATATTTTTTTAATGATTCGTTACGGCGTAATCAATACTTCCATTTGTATAAATTGGGTTAAGCGGAGCCTGGTTGAGGAGCTGGCTGAGGAGCCCGTCGCGGCTCATGCGCACGCTCGGCCAATCAGAGCAATGCGGTAGGACAAGTGGGTTGCCGAAAGTATTCACGCGTCCCGGAAGGCCTGGTCCATGTACAGATCAAAGGTACAGCCTACTTCTACGCACACACATACGCACGCACGCACGCACGCACGCACGCACGCACGCACACACACACACACACACACACACACACACACGTGACATCAGCATTATGCACAGTAGGCCTTTGCATTATCCATGCGTCCCCTGATGTATTATTGAAAAAAGGGTTCCTCTGTTGGATTTCCATGGCGTAAAGAAGCAAAGTGCGTAGCTGGTCATGTAAGGTGTGTGTGTGTGTTTGATCTGTACATGGACCAGGACTTCCAGGACAAGTATATCAAATACCAACCACTGCTCAGTGTGATGGCTGACCTTGGGTATAGGTGTAGATATAGTGTACTTGTGTTCGGAAGTCCTGGCCATGTATACAAATGCACCATGACCGGTCTGAGAATTGCTGCAATGTCTAAAAGAAAAGCCAAACAAATTGCCAAATATTGCTCTGTCTCGGCTATTATTGGAGAAGGAGGTGCTATGTGTCCCTTAAGTGTTCAGTGCTGCTTGGCCGCGATACATTTGATTCCCTGTTTATGTAATATAATTTGTGGAACCAAATAAAGCATTCAAATGTGTGTGTGTGCGTGCATGTGTGTGTGTATGTGTGTGTGTGTGTGTGTGTGTGTGTGTGTGTGTGTGTGTGTGTGTGTGTGTGTGTGTCGGGGGGGCATGTGCACGCGTGCATATGATGATGTGCATAACCGTGTGTGCATAATGCATCATGTGAACAATGGGGCAAATAAGTGTGAAACACGACACAACCTTTTATTGACTAGAATTCTGGGTTTTTGTTGAAACAACGCACTTGGTGCATTCGCTGTTCTCTGTGTCGTTTGCACGACTATACGCTGGGCAGACGTGCTACATCGCCTCCGGTCCGCTGAGCTGTGCAGAAGGAAATCTACCGTTCAGTGAGTATTTCTTCTGCAAAGCCCGTCGTCTGAAGACCGGGTGACATGGGTGAAAAAGCTGTGAGACAGCAAAAGGAAAAGGAAAATAAAAAGTGGATCCACCTCATCTTATTCCCAAATTGGGCTGCAATTTTCTTTTTTCTCGCAGTGTGTGTCGTGTCTGGAGGATGGGTCGGCTAGTTGCAGGTACTTACTAAGCTGCCAAGCTGTCAAGATTTTGCGCCAAGATAGTTTTTCCACCACTCACATCTGTTCACAAACGCTACCCGGAGCCAGTGGCTCCGTTCCTATGAAGTCACCCAGACGGTCTGTGTCGGGTAATGCTCACATCTCAGAACTCTGTGTTTAAGTGTGTAAGGTAATGCTCACATCTCAGATCTCTGTGTTTAAGTGTGTAAGGTAATGCTCACATCTCAGATCTCTGTGTGTTTAAGTGTGTAAGATAATGCTCACATCTCAGATCTCTGTGTTTAAGTGTGTAAGATAATGCTCACATCTCAGATCTCTGTGTTTAAGTGTGTAAGGTACTGTAATGCTCAGATCTCAGATCTCTGTGTTTAAGTGTGTAAGGTAATGCTCAGGTCTCAGATCTCTGTGTTTAAGTGTGTAAGATAATGCTCAGGTCTCAGATCTCTGTGTTTAAGTGTGTAAGGTAATGCTCACATCTCAGATCTCTGTGTTTAAGTGTGTAAGGTAATGCTCACATCTCAGATCTCTCTGTGTTTAAGTGTGTAAGGTAATGCTCACATCTCAGATCTCTGTGTTTAAGTGTGTAAGGTAATGCTCACATCTCAGATCTCTCTGTGTTTAAGTGTGTAAGGTAATGCTAACGTCTCAGATCTCTGTGTTTAAGTGTGTAAGGTAATGCTCAGGTCTCAGATATCTCTGTGTTTATGTGTGTAAGGTAATGCTCACATCTCAGATCTCTGTGTTTAAGTGTGTAAGGTAATGCTCAGGTCTCAGATCTCTCTGTGTTTAAGTGTGTAAGGTAATGCTCACATCTCAGATCTCTCTGTGTTTATGTGTGTAAGGTAATGCTCACATCTCAGATATCTGTGTTTAAGTGTGTAAGGTAATGCTCAGATCTCTCTGTGTTTAAGTGTGTAAGGTAATGCTCAGGTCTCAGATCTCTCTGTGTTTAAGTGTGTAAGGTAATGCTCACATCTCAGATCTCTCTGTGTTTATGTGTGTAAGGTAATGCTCAGATCTCTCTGTGTTTAAGTGTGTAAGGTAATGCTCACATCTCAGATATCTGTGTTTAAGTGTGTAAGGTAATGCTCACATCTCAGATCTCTGTGTTTAAGTGTGTACGGTAATGCTCAGGTCTCAGATCTCTGTGTTTAAGTGTGTAAGGTAATGCTCACATCTCAGATCTCTGTGTTTAAGTGTGTAAGGTAATGCTCAGGTCTCAGATCTCTGTGTTTAAGTGTGTAAGGTAATGCTCACATCTCTATGTGTTTAAGTGTATAAGGTAATGCTCACATCTCAGATCTCTCTGTGTTTATGTGTGTAAGGTAATGCTCAGGTCTCAGATCTCTGTGGTTCATGAAGAAAAATGAAATATTATGTAAAGCGCACTCAGAGCTCGGTCTTTGCATGCTGCACGTGTCAAACCGCTAAATCTTTTATTCATGAAGTCACACGGCCAATCTCCCCGTCAAAAGTATTTCCATAGTGGAAGCGTGTGTGTGTGTTTTTTCCTTTGCATTTTCTTTCCAGCCAGCCAATTAATGAGCACATTTGTTTCAGGACAAACTGTTTTTTTTGGGTCCGCTGATATGCAGGGGTGTAAAGTACTTGAGTAATTGTACTTCGTTACAATACTTAAGTACTGTTTTTGGGTATTTGTACTTTACTCGAGTATTATTAGGTTTGTATACTTGTACTTTTACTCAATTACATTTCAGAGAAGAAAAAACATACTTTTTACTCCTTACATTTAAAATGCAGACCTACAAAGTACAAATCTCGCAGATACAACCATTTTAATTAGTATATTTGTTTCTCTGGCCAAACTAACGTTAACGTTATTAATCCTGCGGCCGCACTTTATTTAAAACCAGCCAATCAAATCCCCATCAATGGAAAATGAACCCGCCCATACCCATGCTGATTGGTCCTCATGCAAGACTAGAAAGCTGGGATCTTTGATTAAACACCTGCTATCAGAATAATAGACAGTCAGAAAAAAGGTTTTTACTTTACTGAATTATTGCGGTACACACATGACAAAAACCCTTGTAAAACACACATTTTCCATGGGATATTTTTTGGATCAATTTTTTCTCCTCCTTTTTTCTACTTTTCTCCCATCCCAATTTAGCTGTGCCAATTCTCCCCTCCCCTGTCTTGATCGTTGCTTGCATGTGCCCCCCACTGGCCGGTTGTAGGGAGGATAGAAGCCCATCACATGTCCCCTCCAATACATGAGGAGGCAGCCAGTCACATCTTTTCACCTGCCAGCGCGGACACTCATTGGCGAGGAGTAACGCGTAGGAGGCTCACACTGCCCCCGCCATGTTCCTGTCTCTGCTGTGCAGGCGCCCCAACCGACCTGTAGGAGTCGCTGTTCACAACGACCAGACTACCACCCATCGACTTCCCTCCCGCTAACTCTGCCAATTGAGTCAGTATGATGGCCGGCCCAAGCCGGAGGCAACGCTGACAGCCGGATTCGATACCGGTGTCTCTTGCGTTGGTGACGAGCGCAATGTCCGCTGCGCCACCCAGCCGCCCCAAATTTTCCATCGGATTTTTATAAACTTTGGACCTGTATGGACTATAAGACTTCAGGCTATGGAACCGTTATGTTTTCCAGCTTCCTACCTCTCAGCTGGACCCCAAAAACAGGCATCTGGCAACAAGTCAACACAAAAGTAAGGAGAAAATATTTTATTTCACTGTGTTCAAACCTCTGCTTCTCTATTACATTAGCACTCAAAGTGATTATTCTTTATTGTGTAAGAAACTACAGAATGTTACCTTTCAAAAGAGACCAGACTCACGCATGTGCTATAAGTATAACATATAATAAATCGCAAATTACTTTGGGTATGCAATCGTCAGGCGTTTTATGCTAAATGTGGGGCAAGCTTAAATACAACAAAGTACTACGTTTCTCTCTCGCTTTTGCGGCTGTACCGCTCGGCTATACCGCTCGGCCATACTCTCCCTTTCAGTGATGGACGTGTGTCGCGGAGGACGTGGCGTGTCCACAGGAGGGCGCCAGAGGCGCGGGATCATCTCGCTGTACTGTGGGGAGGCTTCAGGTGTAGGAGCACTCACTGTTACTGAGACGTATAGGATGGTCGTACGGCCTCAGGCTAGAATACATCACACACACACACACACACACACACACACACACACACACACACACACACACACACACACACACACACACACACACACACACTTGCAGGCACAAGCACAGACACACACACACACATGTGCACACACGCAAGCATGCACTCATATGCGTGGTGAGACACAGATAAGTGCATGCGATAGCAACTGAACATTTTGAAAGATTAAAGATAGAGCTGATAGCGGATCTATTTGAGGCACATGCACACACGCAAGAAAGCAGGCGCAAACACACACACACACACACACACACACACACACACACTGGCAACAACACGCACAATTACACATCTGCAAATTTTATTCATGTTACAAATGCAGAAACAGTGGGAATCGAACCGGGAACCTCCGGATTACCAGACGACCGCTCTACCTCCTGAGCCACAAATGCAGAAACAGTGGGAATCGAACCGGGAACCTCCGGATTACCAGACGACCGCTCTACCTCCTGAGCCACTGTGCCCCAGAAGAAGGAAAGAACAAAGACACGTCCTTTCAGCACGTCTAGCGCACCACGCCTCGCCACCCTCACCCCCCCTCAACCCCCCCTCAACCTCCCCTCACCCCCCCTCACCCTGCCCTCAACCCCCCCTCACCCCCCCTCACCCTGCCCTCAACCCCCCCTCACCCCTCCTCACCCCCCCTCACCCTGCCCTCACCCCCCCTCACCCCCATCACCCCCCTCACCCTGCCCTCAACCTCCCCTCAACCTCCCCTCACCCCCCCTCACCCTGCCCTCAACCCCCCCTCACCCCTCCTCACCCCCCCTCACCCTGCCCTCACCTCCCCTCAACCCCCCCTCACCCCTCCTCACCCCCCCTCACCCTGCCCTCACCCCCATCACCCCCATCACCCTGCCAGCAGCACGTCTAGCATACACCATGTGCCACATGTTCCTCGACGATGATTGGCTCCAAAAGACACACTTCCAGCCACGCTTTGAGCCCATTGGCTGACGCAGAGATTTGTAGAAGTGCATCATCGCCTTTTATGGATTACCAGTGGAGCTTTATACGCACGCACACACACACACACACACACACATGTACAGACGCACACACACACATACACACACAGATAGACACACACAGGCATAGACACACACACACACACACACACACACACACACACACACACACACACACACACACACACACACACACACACACACACACACACACACACACACACACACACACACACACACACACACACACACACACACACACACACACACACACACACACACACACACACACACACACACACACACACACACACACACACACACACACACATGGAGCAGTGGCTTCTTTGTTGTGTTCATTACTAATTCAACAATCAACTGCTGTGGAGACCAGACTGTTGTAGCACAAACATTGACATTGGGCTGCAGAGAGGGCGTAGTGTAGGACACTGCAGAGGGAGGTACACACACACGCACGCACACACGCACACACACACACGCACACACATATATATAAATATATAGTAGTAGTAGAAGATAGTACGATTTTGTATTAATTTACAAAATTAATACGGACTGTATTGGTCTATTTATGGCGTGAAATTAATCTCATACCGGTACCGGACCGCTCGGGTTTAAGGCGTTAAGTGCAAATGCTACTTTAAAGTCATTGGGTCTCATTCCCCAACGGATTTAAGACAAGAAATTTGCTCTCTCAGGCCGATTTGCGACATATTAGGGCTGGTAGAGAGATTCCCTAAGATTGGATTCGGCTGAGAGCAGGGTTGAGGAGCGCTGAGGAGCACACTTAACTTGACAGACTGTGTGCTCCGTGTTCTTAAGGGCGTTATTTTGGAGGAATCATAGTGATTCCTTCATGTCAACCCTACAGGCCTCCTTGGAATTAATTACTTAATCATAATTTCAATAAATATGACAATATTTGTAAGAAAGAAATGTATGCATTTGATGTCGGAAAAATAAACAATATGGATTCATCTGATCACAGGGCAGCTGGATTAACCAATATCTGAACCAGCTATTTTGGACAAATGTATAATTATTTTAATTACTCAGATATTCAAACACAATTATGCAATTTATTATTATAATAATTATTGAATGCCTTCTGTGGAATTTGTATTTCTTATTTGTTACATATCTGTTTTATTGATTAATTATACATTTGAAAGAATGCAGGTTATAGCCAACATGCAATATATCCCATTGATTGGTACAATGGGACAGACATTTGTTTTATATAGCTATAACCTGCATTCTTTCAAATATATCATTAATCAATAAAACAGATATTGGAATACACTATGTAGCCTACGTGTCTAATGAATTAACAGTAGGCTTATATTATTCAATTACTTGTTTAATTAAGATTTAGTAGATAATATATGCTCTGCCCTAGTAAGTACAGTACCCCACCCCACCTACCCAACCTCCTCCAATGTACAGTTTCTATGTCAAATGTATGTCAGTATTCCAATGGACAGTGTGTCCCCCCCCTACCCAACCCCCCCCCCCCACCTCCAATGTACAGCCCCACCCCACCTACCCAACCTCCTCCAATGCACAGTGTCTATGTCAAATGTATATACACTCTTTTTCTGGATTTTTTTAGTATCACAAACAGTACTGTATTTGAAAATCTGGTATGTCATAAATGTATAGATGTAGCAGTACTGTCTATCTGTATGTCGTGTGTGTCATATGATGAATTGAAAATGGGGGACCCTGGTGTAAACAAGATGAAAGTCTTTCTCAGGTCTGCATCCTCTTAACAATTGTATGTATTGAGCTGTACTGTACTGTACCCATTCTGCAATCTGTTAATAAACTTTTCAATCAATCAATCAATCAATCAGGCCGCCAGAGTCGGGCAGCGGACTGGTGGATGGACTGTACTACTATAGGCAGCACGGTATCTATGTGATTTCCTAATAAAAGGGAGGGGGGCCTGGTGGGGTGAGAGGGAGGGGGCCTGGTGGGGTGAGAGGGAGGGGGGCGTGGTGGGGTGAGAGGGAGGGGGCCTGGTGGGGTGAGAGGGAGGGGGCCTGGTGGGGTGAGAGGGAGGGGGGCCTGGTGGGGTGAGAGGGAGGGGGCCTGGTGGGGTGAGAGGGAGGGGGCCTGGTGGGGTGAGAGGGAGGGGGGCCTGGTGGGGTGAGAGGGAGGGGGCCTGGTGGGGGTGAGAGGGAGGGGGCCTGGTGGGGTGAGAGGGAGGGGGCCTGGTGGGGTGAGAGGGAGGGGGCCTGGTGGGGTGAGAGGGAGGGGGGCCTGGTGGGGTGAGAGGGAGGGGGCCTGGTGGGGTGAGAGGGAGGGGGCCTGGTGGGGTGAGAGGGAGGGGGGCCTGGTGGGGTGAGAGGGAGGGGGCCTGGTGGGGGTGAGAGGGAGGGGGCCTGGTGGGGGTGAGAGGGAGGGGGGCCTGGTGGGGGTGAGAGGGAGGGGGGCATGCACACACACACACGGAGACTAGGGATGCTCGATATTGGCTTTTTTACCGATACCGATATTCCGATATTGTCCAACTCTTAATTTCCGATACCGATACGATACCGATATCAACCGATACCGATATATGCAGGGTTTCCCCCCAAAAAAACGGAATAATTTCAGGTAACTAATAATTTCACTGGATGCATTCAAAAGGCTTTCTAAATGTAAGCATTATCTGTGCAAAATATGATTCTCGAAGTCAACTTCCTGCCTGTTGTTGCTAGGCAACTGCAGCGTGGGGGGTAACTGCCCCGCCTCGTACATTGTGTACGGTTCATTTAGTGCAGAAACGGATCGTTAAAGCGTCAAATTAAAGACTATCAAGCGGAATTTTCTTCAGTCCTTCACAATGCCAAAGAGCTGCTGTGTTACGCGTTGTACTAATGACAAAAACAGAAATCCAAATCGCAAGTTTTATACCATTACGGAGGAAAAAGTGGCTGGTGGCTAACGTTCGGCTAACTCGCTCTGTGTTGTGGTCGTGGTAGCTACATGCTAAGCTAACGTTAATTACATAATATCGAACCGATAGGAGCTTATCTTATCTAATCTTACGTGGATGTTTGATCGGGTAGTGGCACACGTGGTACCACCACGTAAGATTAGATAAGATAAGCTCCTATCGGATCGATATTATGTAATTAACGTTAGCTTAGCATGTAGCTACCACGACCACAACACAGAGCGAGTTAGCCGAACGTTAGCCACCAGCCACTTTTTCCTCCGTGATGCATCAGCTGGTATTATATAAAACTTGTGATTTGGATTTCTGTGTTCGTTATTAGTACAAAACGTAACACAGCAGCTTCAATTTGGGTATTCGAGAGATGGCCATGTCTGCAGACTGTGTTTTGTATGGACATTATGTCAAGTCAATCAGGGGGAGATCTTTGACTCATATCTCGCCTTAGAATCACCAGAAAGGCTTTCGAAATAGTGAAATGCCATGTTGGCCTCAATATTTTCAAAACAAATCGTATGAAAATGTTATGAAATGAACAAGAATGTGATTAAACATGTAATAAAAACGGAGCTCAATGCATGGATTTGATGGTAGAAATCCGTATGGTCCCCCTATACCAAGATGGCGGCGGTCTCGTGACATCAGAGTGTCTTCGAGAATCATTAAAAAAGTTAAAATTAACATACAAGTTGTTGAATTAAACCAACATGCATACTTTTGACAATAAATAAAATAAGAATTGGTTCTTACTTGCTTGCCTGGGTAAATAAAGGTAAAAAAAAAAAAAAAAAAAAATATTGTTTTTTAATTTTTTTTTACCGAAACCGATATTTTCCGATATCACATTTTACTGCCGATATCGGCCGATAATATCGGTCGGCCGATAATATCGGACATCCCTAACGGAGACACACACACACACACACGGAGACACACACACACGGAGACACACACACACACACACACACACACAGAGACACACACACACGGAGACACACACACACACGGAGACAAACACACACACGGAGACACACACACACACACACACACACACACACACACACACACACACACACACACACACACACATGCGCACACACACAGAGACACTGAGACACGCACACACCATGTGCCTGGTAACGTGTTAACAGGTCTAAAGTGAATATCCTCCTAATCCACCTTAATGTACTTAGGAGCATATGCTGCCCTACATGTGTGTGTGTGTGTGTGTGTGTGTGTGTGTGTGTGTGTGTGTGTGTGTGTGTGTGTGTGTTGTTGGGCCAGAACTGTGTGAGCGTGTGCAGAGAATTGTGTTCTTTGTTCGAATTAATGTGCGGCATCATTAGTCTGGGTGCTTTCATGCGTGTGTGTGTGTGTGTGTGTGTGTGTGTGTGTGTGTATGTGTGTGAGAGAGTGTGTGTGTGTGTTGTGTGTACATGTGTGAGTGTATGTGTGTGAGAGAGTGTGTGTGTGTTGTGTGTACATGTGTGTTCATGCATGCTAACGGTAGGCGTTAGATTAGTACATAAATCAACTGTGTAATTCACCCCCATTTGAATCAGGAATCAGGACTAATTTGCATAAAGGGGATATGAAAGATGAAAGTGTGTGTGTCTGCAAGGCTCAGTGTGTGTGTGTGTGTGTGTGTGTGTGTGTGTGTATATGTGTCTGCAAGGCTCAGTGTGTGTGCCCAAATGAGAGAGAGAGAGAGTGAGAAAAAAAGAGAGATGTATATGTATCAAATGAATGGCTTGTTGACATGTATTATTCTTAATTTATGACAAATTATTTGTCACTGTTAATAAAGTTGCCTCGGTTCTACTTCAACGTTGCCTTGGCAACATCGGTGTCCTTCCTCTCGTGCCTATAAAGCTTCACGTGAAATGCATGTGTGAGTGTGTTTGCATCTTCCTCCTGTGTGTGTATGTGGCAGCACACGTGGTATTACGTGTTGATAACATCCCTCACTCTATACCATGAGGCTACCAGGGCAGCTGTGTGAGGCTACCAGGGCAGCTGTGTGAGGCTACCAGGGCAGCTGTTTGAGGCTACCAGGACAGCTGTGTGAGGCTACCAGGACAGCTGTGTGAGGCTACCAGGGCAGCTGTGTGAGGCTACCAGGACAGCTGTGTGAGGCTACCAGGACTAGGGTGACCAAACGTCCTCTTTTGCCCGGACATGTCCTCTTTTCACGCCCTGTCCGGGGCATCCGGGGGGGGTTTATAAATTCATGGAAATGTCCGGGGTTTCATTGTTTTTCAGTTTCAATTTCAGTTCACGGCCCCTTTGCAAGCATCTGAAGGCTCTGGACTGCATTTTTCGCCGAACATATAAATTACCGAATGAAAGCGCCTTTCGTTGCCGTTCGAATGCCATCTTCATCGCCAAAATCCGTGCGTCGGTTCTCGTGTTACATGCCGATATGTCAGGTGTGCGACTTTTTACATGGCACGGCAGATGATCACCCCGGACTGCATGCAGCTGCAGAGCCGCAGAGCCAGTGGCGCTCTCAGGGCCGTGCGCTGACGGCCGCGCTGTGAGGGCCGCTCAGCAGCGCCACCCACCCAATGGCTGAATTGCCAATGGCTGAATTGGAGTATTGCACTGTGCGGGCACAGCTGCGAGATCCACGCGGGGCCAGACTCGAGGGAGTAAATTAACTATACTTTTGCTCACACAATATCTTGAATGAATGCGTTTATTTATTTCGAACATAATTTTGAAAATAAATAATAATAAAAAACAAGTAATAAACAGATTAAAAAACAAACAAGCAGGAGTATAGAATGAAGTGTAAACGTATGTATTCCTACCCCTTGATTGATTGATTGATTGAAAACTTTATTAACAGATTGCAGAATGGGTACAATACAGTACGGCTCAATACACACAATTGTTAAGGGGATGCAGACCAGAGAAATACTTTCATCTTGTTTACATCAGGGTCCCCCATTTTCAATTCATCATAACATATGACATACATGACATACAGATAAGACAGTATTCAGTATACCTTCACACTCT
>NW_028169524.1:0-16840 GCF_963971535.1 Notolepis coatsorum | reverse complement strand
CAATATCGATATAAAGAGACACCCTATCACTGCACACGTTTAGACACCAATATCGATATAAAGAGACACCCTATCACTGCACACGTTTAGACACCAATATAGTAATATAAAGAGACACCCTATCACTGCACACGTTTAGACACCAATATAGTAATATAAAGAGACACCCTATCACTGCACACGTTTAGACACAAATATAGTAATATAAAGAGACACCCTATCACTGCACACGTTTAGACACCAATCTATGTCCCACTGATTCTCTGAACCAATTCACAGAACAATCAAAAGCCGATGGTGAACTGCCAATAAGGCATGGCCTCTAACTAGCCCTTAGTGAATACCTGATTGTGACTATCTCGCTCTCTCGCTCTCTCGCTCTCTCGCTCTCTCTCTGTCTCTGTGTATGTGCATATGTACATGTGTGTGTATCTATTTCGGTGCATGTGTGTGTGTGTGTGTGTGTGTGTGTGTGTGTGTGTGTGTGTGTGTGTGTGTCTGTGCGCGTGCATGTGTGTTACAGCTCTCCCCTCTGGCAGGGTGACAGCCATGATGACTGGTTGTAATTGCTTGCTCCACTCAACCCAGCGAGGGGTTAATAATGCCAGCAGCCCTCTTATCCCTGCTATCACCTTCTAGTGTCCAGCCCTGACACTGGCTCTCACGCTGGACAGCCTCCCAACACACACACACACACACACACACACACACACACGCACGCACGCACGCACGCACGCACGCACGCACGCGCACGCACGCACGCACGCACGCACACACACACACACACACACACACACACACACACACACACACACACACACACACACACACACACACACACACACACACACACACACACACACACACACCACACACACACACACACACACACACACACACACACACACACACCACACACACACACACGATGGTAGTGTAATCCTATAGCTGTGTGCCTAGTGGAGATATGGGTTTGGTGGCAGCAAAGGTCCTGTCATGGAACTGCCAGAAATGAGCAGATAGAGTGCAGGACTATACACACAACACACACACACACACACACACACACCACACACACACACACACACACACACACACACACACACACACACACACACACACACACACACACACACACACACACACACACACACGCACACACACACACACGCACACACGCACACACACACACACACGCACGTGCGCATGCACGCACACGCACACGCACACACACACACACACACACGCACACAATCTACACAGACAGTGATTCATGTGACGTACACCTGCTTTCCGATTCATAGCGAGGTATTTCTAGCTATTTAACCTTGACTTCAGGGACAGCTAAGAACACACTGAATAGAGAGTGAGTGCTGGCTTTTAAGCCTTAATATATTACAGATAGAGACTCTGCAGCATGTAAACAATCCTTCCTGCATTCCCTACGCTGGTATATAGGCTATCCTTTCACATTATGTATGCAGTGACCTACAGAAACGTTTTATCATCAAACAATTTGTTTTACTGTAACCAAACAGCTACATAATCCCAAAACCAAGCTTCTGGGGGGCGTTTTAACAACTAATATGGGCATGACAAGCTTGGGAATTGCTTGGGAATTCAACTTGTCTGAAAGTGCTGGCCCAATGATTGCCCTGCACTCTTTCAGCACCACGGACAGCTCTTGCTCCCACTCTGCCTCTCCTCGCTGTCCATGGTACTGAAAAGCCACTTACTTCCCCTCTATCTCTCCTCAGTCTTTCACTGTCACTCTCCAGGTCTGACATGAGCGCAAAGAGCATGGGGAATTTTTTTTTTTTTTATCCACTTTTTCTCCCATTTTCTATATTTTCTCCCATCCCAATTTCGTATCATCCAATTCAACCCTCCCCTGTCACGGACGCTGTTTCTTGCCTCCCACAAGCCGGCTGCAATGTGGACTAAGTCATACATAGCACAAGTCCCCTCCGGTACTTGAGGTAACAGCAGTCGGATCTTTTCACCTGCACAGCTCGATCTCTCAGTGGCGAGGAGTAACGCGTGGGAGGCTCACGCTGCCCCCGACACTTCCTGATTCTACTGCGCAGGCGCACCAACCGACCTGTAGGAGTCGCTGTCCACAACGCCCGATCCCCACCCATCAGTTTCCCACCCCCTAATACGGCCAATGTGTATTAGTACGGACGACCAGCTAAACTGAAAGCAAATGTGGAGCGCTGGGCTCGAACTTGCCCACTACGCCACGTAGCCGCCCTAGCATGGGGAATTGTTAAAGCTATTTAAATTCTTGCATGTCAGTTGGGGGGCCCTTTGGGTGATACATAGCTACGGCCACCACTGATTTCTAGAAGTTCACTTTTTGCTCATGGTATTAACAGGCATCTGGCACTATATTAGTTATTGGTGTGTCTACCAAGGACATAGGTTCGATGTAGAAAGTAGGGGCACAAATCGGGGGGAAGGGGAGGGGGGGGTTGGTTTGTTTTGTTCTCAAAATGGCATGAATTGGATTTGATTAGATTAGATTAGAATGTATTCAAATGTATTGTCATTATACAGCACAAGTACAGTACAACGGAAATAAGTTTGACATCCAACCAGAGTGCAAATGTAACAGTAAAATGCAATAGTAATATACAATGTACAGGTAGAGCTGCCGCGATAACCGCATTACCGCGGTATCGCTGTTGCATCACGCCCACCGCAGAGTTGGGCTGAATACCGCATCACAGCTGTTTTTTTAAAAATAATAAAGTAGCGCCCAGACGTTGGCTTGCGGCTCTGCAGATATACCCTACTTGGTTCCAAGTGACCCTATTGGGTAGAAGTGGTACCAGAAAAGTCATGTGAAACATTGCAGACCACCGATTGGTCAGAAGAGAGACACGTCACACGTTGGAGTCTCTGAACAAAAACAGAAAGCCGCCATCTTTACTGCCTCGCTAAGGATGTATTTCATTCAGGATTTGTTTGCGACAGCACCAACTGCAATAAACAAAAAAGGATGGATTCACTGTGTATTCTGCCTCATTTATTGATGAAACAAAACCGACATCAACCCAATTTACCACAGATCGGAGAGTTTAGTGTCACAACAAGATCGCTACCGTCACCGATACCGATACCGTCAGCAGATATACACGAGAGGTAACGTAAACCCGGGTTGCTTGGTAGAATAGACACAATGAGAGGTAACGTTAGCTTTAGCAGAATAGACACAACGAGAGTCTGGTTAATGTTGTTATTGATTGATTGATTGAAACTGTGTTAAACTCTGGCTTGCTGCAAGCCCTCGGACATGGCTATGCCCACGGAGCTTTCAGTGTACACAAGCGGCCCCGCCTGCATCCCCACACGGAGACAAACGGAGTAGTACCTGGCTGCAGTGGAAAAGGAACGAAGTACCAGGTACCTAAAGCGGGTCGAGTCGAGTAGGTACTATGCAGTGGAAAAGCGCCATTAGACTAGAGGCAGGCTATAAGAGTAGACTACTAAAAAATTAAAAAATGCATTCAAACTTTTTTTTTTTTTTTTGCACACTGTGCGGTAATAACCGCGGCGGTAGGAAATATTTCGCAATTTTGTGGAAATATCAATACCGTGGCAGCTCTATGTACAGGTGATTAAACTGGGTATAACATATATAAATGAGTACTACTGGGTGTAGTGCTAATCAGATATATGTACAGAGTTGTAGTATTAATATGTACAGTGATACAGGTAGGGCTGCAACTAACGATTATTTTGTTATCGATTAATATGTCGATTATTTGATCGATTAGTCGATTAATCTAAACGATTAATTCACCTGAAAAATATATTTTCAATTGAATATTTGAAAGATAGTTTACTAGTATCCTCAGGTCACATGGGTATAGTTGCATCTTTGACACCACCTACTGAATACCCAGAGTAGGAGATCAGCCATGAAGTTTATTTGTGTCTATAAATGCTGTGTAGTGTGGATGCCTACTACTGTACATGGGTAGGGTGAGTAACCAACATGCCAATTGCTTTTTATCTATTGACTATACACACACAAACAACACGCACACAAGAGAGGGAGAATAGCTTATAACAGACTTGACGTGAAATATTTATTATCATCAACTATTCAGTTAGTTTTAAGCTTAAGTTGTAAGCTACTTCAAATCATTGAACGTACAGAGAGAGAGGGAGAGAGAGACTTTGAACATCTTCCATTTCCACCGCAAAAGGCACATACAAGTAACAATACGATGCGTCGATCATGAATATGCAAATCGACGGAATTTCATGGTCGATGACGTCGACGTGGTCGATGAAACGTTGCATCCCTAGATACAGGTAGAGACACTATGGTAGTAAGTCATACTGACCTGCAGCGTAACTAGTAAGAGTAGGTAAGGGATATGTACAGATATCGATGTAGTATCTACAGATCCTGTATGTAAAAAGGATTATATGCAGGTATATAAAGACAGATGTGGATAGATATATATGGCATAATAAATGAATAAATAAATATATATATATAAGGTATATACAGCATTATTGTACATGCTACATACAGCGTTATATTACCAGAGGAACAAGCACAAAACCATGCAGACCCACAGCGCTACCTGGCCATGCATCCAACAAGTCGTCCCTGCCAGATCTTCCATGACTGACTGCCAGAGTGAGAGTGAGTGAGTGAGTGAGTGAGTGAGTGAGTGAGTGAGTGAGTGAGTGAGTGAGTGAGTGAGTGAGTGAGTGAGTGAGTGAGTGAGTGAGTGAGTGAGTGAGTGAGTGAGTGAGTGAGTGAGTGAGTGAGTGAGTGGATGAATGACCACAAGTTTCCTTAGTGCAATGTGGGAAAAAGTGATTGAAGAGATGGCTTCAGTCACAAGGATGTGCCTTTAGAATGAACATTAAATCTCAGTCTACTCCTGCCTCTGACCTGCCTCAGCATCTCCACCCATCTACATTTAGTTTGCTGAGCAAAGTAGGAAAAATAACAAGGCTATTAAATACTACTAACGAGTCGGTCGCGGTCAACCGGAATCTACTAACCCTTTAGCACGTGGACGAAATAACGCGTGAGGACGCAACTACTGTAAACTAGTGAGGAGTTGGTCACAGTCTACCAGCACCTGCTAACGCGTCTGACCCTTTAGCTCAGCTGGTTAGTCCGGCTGCCTGTGGATCCTGCGGTCCCAGGTTCAAATCCACTCGGTTACACTAACTAACTAGCAAGATTTGCATTTCCTATTTCAAGTTTCAAGTTTCTTTAATAGTTGTCATACAGAAGTACAGAATACTTTCATACAAAATGCTTCTTACTGTTACGCTCCAGAGACTGTGCTAGACAAGATAATATCAATATTTCTGTAGTGCTTTAGGTTAAGTAAGGGATAATGTATAGCTGCAAGGTCATTGTCGCAAAATAATTGACCGACACAGAGTTTAAAATACAGAGGCGCCTCGCCGAGGTGTTTTAAACGACAGTGAATGTCAATTATTTTGCGACAATGATCGAGTATAGGCTATACATTATCCCGCTTATTACATGGCTAACTTACTAACAATATACCTAATTCATTTTACATCGACAAGACGAGATCAAATGCAGACGCAGTTCTGTTCTGTCGCTCCGCTGTCATCGTCACACACACTCCGCTGTCAGTGCAGCCGGCAGGTGTGTCTGATTGGCTGCACTGATGCAGTGTGTCAGTGGGCTTGATTGCGAACAGCTGTGCACAGCGGTCATTAATGTTCGGCAGAGGTCCGTTATCGAGTAATAACGGACCTCTGACGAGCGCTATTGACCAATCACAAGCAAGCATTTCGGCGAATGTGAAAACGCCATGTAATAAGCAGCTATAATTAGTCTTTTTCTTACATATCATAATGTGTTATATGTGTGATATAATATAATGTAATGTGATGTCCCACTGAGGCAAAGACGAGATGCCAGTCTGCGCTGCACTCTGTGTCTCCAGCTCTCGTCCTCTCTGGGCGCTGTTCAGGTAAAAGCCAACCACTCGCACTGCTGCATGCAACAGAGGCGACACCAAAGCCAACAAACACTAATAGAAACTCTTTTGTTCATCCAGTGAGAACGTGAGGGAGTTAACCCTTTGGGGAGGGGGGGGGGGGGGGGGGGGGGGGGGTGGAAAACGTAATTTGATTTAAATGCATATATGCGATTAATATCAATTAGTGGTGGGGACATGGTTAATTCATCATAAAAGTGGTAGGGACATGTCCCCATCTGTCCTAGCATCAATTATGCCCACAGTGTTCACCCATATGAGTAGCTATACACAGTGATGGAAAGTATTATACTATAAAGAGTATCTTTACTCATGTACAATTTTGAGCTACTTGTACTTTACATGAGTAATTTCATTCTAAGGAACTTTATACTTTTACTTCACTGCATTTCAAAGGACATATTGCACGTTTTACTCCACTACATGTATCTGAACCCATCGGTTATACTAGTTACTTTGAAGAAAAAGATGTTGGATAGAAAACATGGCAAAAATGTATGAAGATGACTTTCACATTTGAAGCGTGTCAACGTCAAGAGGATGTCATCAGAGCCGCAGAACTGGACCACATACCACTTTAACATAAACATTTAGAGGTCAATGGATCGAGGATGTAATGCTCCCAAGCATTGGAATACACAAACGTCATGTACAATGCATACTTTTACATTAGATACGTAAGTACATTCAATAGCAAATACTTATCTACGTTTACTTATGTAGAATTTTAATTGAGGACTTTCACCTTCACCAGAGTACCCATTTATCTGGGTAATTCTAGTTTTACTTAGGTAAAGGAACGGTGTACTTCGTCCACCACTGGCTTTGCGCCTCATGCCGACGAGAGCTCAGACCATACAAAGACATCCTCTATCAGAGAGTGGCAAGTGCATTAAAAGCAAATCTCCCATTACCAGATACATTACAAGCAGTGTATGTACCATGCGTTTCCAATAACATAAATACCTTAACAACCATTAATGGCTGTGCCAAACTATCTGGAATGACTTGTGAAACTGATTTAGTGGAGAGAGTAGTATATCCTCCCTTAATGTGGATCATTGCTTAAAAGCTCTATTAGGATTAAAACCACATGTTATAGTGCAGCACCGTGTGATCCAGCCAGAGATTCCTAGTGCATGGTCTCTCGTTGAAGGATCTCTTTGGATCTACGTCAGATGCTCCTTCAAATGACCTTTAGTTCCCAACAATGTGACGAATGTTATAACGTTGATATATCACAATGCCACTGAGGAGACAGAGCCACCGCTGAATATTCACGACGGACATCACCCTCCTTTGAGAAAACAATCGATTACGTCTGTTTGTTTAAATTAAATAAAGTGGTTGAGCGTCGTGAAATTGTTTTACAAGACGTGCGGGTTTAACAAAGCGTCGTTTAGCAAATGAGATCCGATCCTCATAGGAACGGAGCGATGCTACTTTTTATTATTATTCATTTTTACAACGTCGGTCCAAAAGGCAGTCCCGCCGCTCCGTCTCCACGGGACACGACCGATGCAAAAAAACTATCTCCATTAAGGGACCCAGTTGGCCCGGGTTCCCAAATGACAAGGGGAGATTGGCAGCGGTCTAATTACACGCTGAGGCGGTCTACTCCTTTAAGGTGGGACGGTGCAATTCCATGTCGTACACCGCTCGGAGTCTCCCGGGGTATACGGCATATGCTAGATTTAGGATCGCCGGCTAAATTGGGTCGAGGAGAAAGGTGCTGATGGTGTAGTGAGAGGAGATTGGGCTGCTATGATACTGGGACGCTGGGGGAATTAATACCCCGACAAGCCGGAAGCAATAAAAACCTACCACAGCACCTTCTGAGATGTCTGCTCCTCACCAGAGCGCGTACACAGGGAGTCATAACGTATTACTGCTTGATTTTCATGCTTGATAGTGGATAGAATCGTGAAATCTAAATGAAACGGTTGACATTTAAAAGATTTGCAAGGGAGAGTCTGTGAGAGGCTTATCTACATCCATAGTAAGGTGCACATGTAATCCTATATATGTAATATAATGTAATCCATATATATAAGGACTTTAATCCTTAAAGTACAGCCTGAGGCTGGATTTTGTATCTTAAACATGTGGGAAATTAAACAAATCTATTTAGAATCTTTGCTGTAAATGTATTATGTATAATGCTTCCAGTATATACTTTAATATTTCCCCTCTGAAGGTTGCCCGGGCATCTGTATTCATACATAATAGAAACACGCACCGAGGTCTTGAGTCGTACTGTTGAGGTAAAACCACAACATCATCCCAGGGTGTCCTTCAACCTGTCACCAGCGTCCAGAGCTCCGGAGACATCGTGTTCACTCCAGATCCCGACGAAGCTATGTTTGCCTCTAGCCCAGGGCCCCGACCAGCGGGAAGAAAGACAGAGAGAAAGAGAGAGAGAGAGAGAGAGAGAGAGAGAGAGAGAGAGAGAGAGAGAGAGAGAAGACAGAGAGAGAGAGAGAGAGGCTTCTGTAGAGAAGTCTGTAGAGGAAATGCGCTCGGATAAGGGCATCTGCTAAGCACACACAGTAATGTGACGTGATTTCATGTGGCGCTAGTGTCCCGCAGAGTGTGCGCGCGCGCATGTGTGTGTGTGTCTCTGTCACAGCTGAGAGGGAGACAGGGTGGTGTGTATGACTGTTCAAGGATCAGGAGGGAAAACACTAATTCAACAGAGAGGGAAGGGATCCAAGGAGTGGCCTCATGGCTCTTCCTGTCCCTCCAGAGTGTAGTCATGTCTCTTCCTGTCCCTCCATAGTGTAGTCATGTCTCTTCCTGTTCCTCCATAGTGTAGTCATGTATCTTCCTGTCCCTCCATAGTGTAGTCATGTCTCTTCCTGTTCCTCCAGAGTGTAGTCATGTCTCTTCCTGTTCCTCCATAGTGTAGTCATGTCTCTTCCTGTTCCTCCATAGTGTAGTCATGTCTCTTCCTGTCCCTCCCTCCAGAGTGTAGTCATGTCTCTTCCTGTTCCTCCAGAGTGTAGTCATGTCTCTTCCTGTTCCTCCATAGTGTAGTCATGTCTCTTCCTGTTCCTCCATAGTGTAGTCATGTCTCTTCATGTCCCTCCATAGTGTAGTCATGTCTCTTCCTGTCCCTCCATAGTGTATTCATGTCTCTTCCTGTCCCTCCATAGTGTAGTCATGTCTCTTCCTGTCCATCCATAGTGTAGTCATGTCTCTTCCTGTCCCTCCATAGTGTAGTCATGTCTCTTCCTGTCCCTCCATAGTGTAGTCATGTCTCTTCCTGTTCCTCCAGAGTGTAGTCATGTCTCTTCATGTCCCTCCATAGTGTAGTCATGTCTCTTCCTGTTCCTCCATATTGTAGTCATGTCTCTTCCTGTTCCTCCAGAGTGTAGTCATGTCTCTTCCTGTCCCTCCATAGTGTAGTCATGTCTCTTCCTGTCCCTCCATAGTGTAGTCATGTCTCTTCATGTCCCTCCATAGTGTAGTCATGTCTCTTCCTGTTCCTCCATATTGTAGTCATGTCTCTTCCTGTTCCTCCATATTGTAGTCATGTCTCTTCATGTCCCTCCAGAGTGTAGTCATGTCTCTTCCTGTTCCTCCAGAGTGTAGTCATGTCTCTTCCTGTTCCTCCATAGTGTAGTCATGTCTCTTCCTGTTCCTCCATAGTGTAGTCATGTCTCTTCATGTCCCTCCATAGTGTAGTCATGTCTCTTCCTGTTCCTCCAGAGTGTAGTCATGTCTCTTCCTGTTCCTCCAGAGTGTAGTCATGTCTCTTCCTGTTCCTCCATAGTGTAGTCATGTCTCTTCCTGTTCCTCCATAGTGTAGTCATGTCTCTTCCTGTCCCTCCCTCCATAGTGTAGTCATGTCTCTTCCTGTTCCTCCCTCCATAGTGTAGTCATGTCTCTGCCTGTCCCTCCAGAGTGTAGTCATGTCTCTTCCTGTTCCTCCATAGTGTAGTCATGTCTCTTCCTGTCCCTCCATAGTGTAGTCATGTCTCTTCCTGTCCATCCAGAGTGTAGTCATGTCTCTTCATGTCCCTCCATAGTGTAGTCATGTCTCTTCCTGTTCCTCCCTCCATAGTGTAGTCATGTCTCTTCCTGTTCCTCCATAGTGTAGTCATGTCTCTTCATGTCCCTCCATAGTGTAGTCATGTCTCTTCATGTCCCTCCAGAGTGTAGTCATGTCTCTTCCTGTTCCTCCATAGTGTAGTCATGTCTCTTCCTGTCCATCCAGAGTGTAGTCATGTCTCTTCATGTCCCTCCAGAGTGTAGTCATGTCTCTTCCTGTTCCTCCATAGTGTAGTCATGTCTCTTCCTGTTCCTCCATAGTGTAGTCATGTCTCTTCCTGTTCCTCCATAGTGTAGTCATGTCTCTTCCTGTTCCTCCAGAGTGTAGTCATGTCTCTTCCTGTTCCTCCAGAGTGTAGTCATGTCTCTTCATGTCCCTCCATAGTGTAGTCATGTCTCTTCCTGTTCCTCCCTCCATAGTGTAGTCATGTCTCTTCATGTCCCTCCATAGTGTAGTCATGTCTCTTCATGTCCCTCCATAGTGTAGTCATGTCTCTTCATGTCCCTCCATAGTGTAGTCATGTCTCTTCCTGTTCCTCCCTCCATAGTGTAGTCATGTCTCTTCATGTTCCTCCATAGTGTAGTCATGTCTCTTCCTGTCCCTCCCTTCATAGTGTAGTCATGTCTCTTCATGTCCCTCCATAGTGTAGTCATGTCTCTTCCTGTTCCTCCAGAGTGTAGTCATGTCTCTTCCTGTCCCTCCATAGTGTAGTCATGTCTCTTCCTGTTCCTCCCTCCATCGTGTAGTCATGTCTCTTCCTGTTCCTCCATAGTGTAGTCATGTCTCTTCCTGTTCCTCCCTCCATAGTGTAGTCATGTCTCTTCCTGTTCCTCCATAGTGTAGTCATGTCTCTTCCTGTTCCTCCCTCCATAGTGTAGTCATGTCTCTTCCTGTTCCTCCATAGTGTAGTCATGTCTCTTCCTGTCCCTCCCTCCATAGTGTAGTCATGTATCTTCCTGTTCCTCCATAGTGTAGTCATGTCTCTTCCTGTTCCTCCATAGTGTAGTCATGTCTCTTCCTGTTCCTCCCTCCATAGTGTAGTCATGTCTCTTCCTGTTCCTCCATAGTGTAGTCATGTCTCTTCCTGTCCCTCCATAGTGTAGTCGTGTCTCTTCCTGTCCCTCCATAGTGTAGTCATGTCTCTTCCTGTTCCTCCCTCCATAGTGTAGTCATGTCTCTTCCTGTCCCTCCAGAGTGTAGTCATGTCTCTTCCTGTCCCTCCCTCCATAATGTAGTCATGTCTCTTCCTGTCCCTCCAGAGTGTAGTCATGTCTCTTCCTGTCCCTCCATAGTGTAGTCATGTCTCTTCATGTCCCTCCATAGTGTAGTCATGTCTCTTCCTGTCCCTCCATAGTGTAGTCGTGTCTCTTCCTGTCCCTCCATAGTGTAGTCATGTCTCTTCCAGTTCCTCCCTCCATAGTGTAGTCATGTCTCTTCCTGTCCCTCCATAGTGTAGTCATGTCTCTTCCTGTCCCTCCAGAGTGTAGTCATGTCTCTTCCTGTCCCTCCAGAGTGTAGTCATGTCTCTTCCTGTTCCTCCAGAGTGTAGTCATGTCTCTTCCTGTCCCTCCCTCCATAGTGTAGTCATGTCTCTTCCTGTTCCTCCATAGTGTAGTCATGTCTCTTCCTGTTCCTCCATAGTGTAGTCATGTCTCTTCCTGTCCCTCCATAGTGTAGTCATGTCTCTTCCTGTTCCTCCATAGTGTAGTCATGTCTCTTCCTGTCCCTCCATAGTGTAGTCATGTCTCTCCCTGTTCCTCCAGAGTGTAGTCATGTCTCTTCCTGTTCCTCCATAGTGTAGTCATGTCTCTTCCTGTTCCTCCATAGTGTAGTCATGTCTCTTCCTGTTCCTCCAGAGTGTAGTCATGTCTCTTCCTGTCGCTCCATAGTGTAGTCATGTCTCTTCCTGTTCCTCCAGAGTGTAGTCATGTCTCTTCCTGTTCCTCCAGAGTGTAGTCATGTCTCTTCCTGTCCCTCCATAGTGTAGTCATGTCTCTTCCTGTCCCACCCTCCATAGTGTAGTCATGTCTCTTCATGTCCCTCCAGAGTGTAGTCATGTCTCTTCCTGTCCCTCCAGAGTGTAGTCATGTCTCTTCCTGTTCCTCCATAGTGTAGTCATGTCTCTTCCTGTTCCTCCATAGTGTAGTCATGTCTCTTCCTGTTCCTCCAGAGTGTAGTCATGTCTCTTCCTGTTCCTCCATAGTGTAGTCATGTCTCTTCCTGTTCCTCCATAGTGTAGTCATGTCTCTTCATGTCCCTCCATAGTGTAGTCATGTCTCTTCATGTCCCTCCAGAGTGTAGTCATGTCTCTTCCTGTTCCTCCATAGTGTAGTCATGTCTCTTCATGTCCCTCCAGAGTGTAGTCATGTCTCTTCCTGTTCCTCCATAGTGTAGTCATGTCTCTTCCTGTCCCTCCATAGTGTAGTCATGTCTCTGCCTGTTCCTCCCTCCATAGTGTAGTCATGTCTCTTCCTGTCCCTCCATAGTGTAGTCATGTCTCTTCCTGTTCCTCCATAGTGTAGTCATGTCTCTGCCTGTTCCTCCCTCCATAGTGTAGTCATGTCTCTTCCTGTTCCTCCATAGTGTAGTCATGTCTCTTCCTGTTCCTCCATAGTGTAGTCATGTCTCTTCATGTCCCTCCAGAGTGTAGTCATGTCTCTTCCTGTTCCTCCATAGTGTAGTCATGTCTCTTCCTGTTCCTCCAGAGTGTAGTCATGTCTCTTCCTGTTCCTCCCTCCATAGTCATGCCTCAGGTGTTGAGGGGCTTAGTGTTCCCCACGTAACTCCCCGCCTCGTGTGATCTAAAACATAATGTTTTTGTCTCGGCGTTGGAAGAGACAACGTGTTTTGAAAGGAAGTGAGCGACAAGCTCACGCCGCTGTTCTGACGGATGAGTACGTGTGTCTCCTCGGGTGTCGTGCGTGTTCACAACCCAAGGCGTTTTTTTTTATGTGGTAATAATAGTAATGTTTTGGAGCGTCTGGACGGCCTCTCTCGGGAGGACTGAGGACCGCCGACAGGCACTAATTGAGGATCACACATACACGCACACACACACGCACCAAAGGAATGAGCCTTATGGTCGTTGCTTCTTTCGTTACATTGAAGATGAAAGACAGGGACTTTGAAAGGACTCATTACGCTACAAATGGGAAATTAAACACATGCTCGTACACACACACACACACACACACACACACACACACACACACAAACACACACACGTCATAAAATGGCAAGTCATTGACAGACCATTGCAAAGAAATTGGCTGAAGAAATCAAATAAAAGGACGTTTCCAAAATTGTCTTGTGATACACAACCCATTATACCATGACAAAGAAGCAGATTAATAAAGTGTGATGATGGTAATGCTGCTGCTGATGATGATGATGATGATGATGATGATGATGATGATGATGATGATGGATGATGATGATGATGATGATGATGATGATGATGATGATGATGATGATGATGATGATGATGATGATGATGATGATGATACCTTCGCTTATCATCTCAGACCACACTGTATAGCCCGTCATGCTTCTCCCATGGCCTCTATGGGTCACAAACAGCCTCATCCGTCAGAACACTAGGGAAAGTGGTGTTTTACTGT
This sequence comes from Notolepis coatsorum, assembly GCF_963971535.1. Classification (NCBI taxonomy): domain Eukaryota; kingdom Metazoa; phylum Chordata; class Actinopteri; order Aulopiformes; family Paralepididae; genus Notolepis; species Notolepis coatsorum. Next base: position 3,149 of record NW_028169524.1, on the reverse strand, counting down.
CCCGCCCTCACAGTGAAGCTCGTCTGTGTCAACAGAGTGCCCCCGCGGGGGAGCTCACAGCAACGCAACGCGCGTTAAACAGTAATCCAGAACTATTTTATTGCACTGTAAAAAGAACTGTGATTTTATAGTATGTCTGCACTTTATGTGCTCATTTCATCATTCATGTCTTTTCTATTCTACTAAAACGCAATCAAACCATAAACAAAGTGGCCTGTTGGGATGTTAGATCCTAATGTGAAAAACTGTGATTTTATATGTCTGCTCATTTTACCCTTGATATTATTTGACTTCTTTTTACTTTTATCTCTACGCCCCCACTATCCGCTAGGTGCATACTATGACCTTTATCATGTTTTGTAACAGATTTAAGAATCCAAGAAGCCTATTGGAACGTGAGGTTCTGATATAATTTGATTAATATATCTGCATTTTTTTCCCCCACTTTAGGCTTTGCTCTTGCTGCTTGTTTTACACTGATTTGACGTCTTATTTCTTACTGATGTGAAGCACTTTGAAACTGCAATCCCTGTATGAAAGGTGCTATAGAAAATAAAGTTATTATTATTATTATTATTATTATTATTATATTATTATTATTATAAGACCAGTGCCTCAGCAGCTATGGTTTCTGGTGTGATGACTCTGTGGAAGCCTATAAACTACACAGTATGAGCGACTGGTGTCCATGTCATTATAGGTTAACTTACTCGGTCAACACTGTGGGCTAGATCCACAAAGAATGGATTGCACGGAGCAAGTTGCACCCTTACTTACAATTCATTATGAATTGAAAATGGGGGACCTGATGTAAACAAGACGAAAGTCTTTCTCTGGTCTGCATCCCTTAACAATTGTGTGTATTGAGCTGTACTGTACTGTACCCATTATGCAATCTGTTAATACAATGTGTGTACAAGTGTGTGAGTCTATGTGTGTGCATGCCGGAACACGGATGCATGTGAGTGGGAGAGTGTTCACGGGAGGCCGGTGGCCTGTCACCCTGGGTTAAATGACATAGCCGGCCCCTGCAACAGACTCATCTACCTGTCTAATGGCTGAGAAGGTAGAAGGTCGGCGGAAGGTCATCATGACACAGGCGATAGTCCCACTGTTGCTGGAGATGGTAAATTAACCAACGACATCTGTGCAGGGAGAGCACAGTCCACTACAGTCCCAGTCCAGCTGTATCTCTTGGTATGTCTGAGGCATTGCTATGTTACCTTGTGAGCACCGCCCCCCCCCCCCCCCCCCCCACACAAACCCCATCCCTCCTCTCCCTCATCTGCAGTCTGTTTAACAGCGCCTGTAATTACTCCAGTATTATGTAGTCACCAGTACGGATGGACAACTTTTTGTGTGCAGTCTGAGCAATTAGAGCACAACCGGTGTACCTCTCTCTCTCTTGATCGCTCTAATATACACTCCAAACCCAAAAAAGAAACGTAATCATCAGCACACCTGCCAATGCCGTGATTCCACCCAGCCTGCCCCTACGCTGACATTCCACCTGTCCACTCTGCGTACGACTACGCACGCGCGCACGCACACACGCACACGTAGGGCTGGGCGATATGACGATATTTTATAAATATCGGGTACAGTTCATTAACAATACACTTTTTAAACGTATCGTGGATATCATGATGTTTTGCCCTCGCGTTAGAGGCCGCCGCGGCTGAGATGAGACTTACAAGCGCAGTGCTAAATGCTTTCCTCTCCCTCTCGCCTCTCCCTCTCGCAGAAAAAAAAGTCAGTCACACACACACTTGCCCAAATTACGTCATCCTACACGCACATACACGCACGCACACGCAAGCGCACACACCTAGCCAGAGACAGAGAGGCGGTGGCTCGGTGCTAGGGATGCCCCCTGAAACCCAGGAGTAAGCTCCGACGTTAATGGTACTGCTATCGATAAGTTAGTCTATGAGCGGATTAGCTACGGAGCTAACAGAGTGTACCATCCATCTGCGACGCAACAGTGGCAGCAACAGTGGACACGGAGTAATGTTAACGTTATGTGGAGTTCATACTACACTACACGTTTGAACTCGACATAACGTTAACGTTACTCCGTTTTCATGAAGTGTTTAATTAGCAGCAATCTGTTGTTGAAAATGTAACGTTAACCGGAAAACCGGAAATGGAATGCGAGGACAGGAAGCCGTCATGAAGTCGGCTTCTGGCCCTTGTAGTCATATATATTGTAGTCTTTTAGTCTTAACTAAAAGATTTTAACAAAATAAAAAGCAGCAGCACTATTGGATAACTGAGTCATGTTTGCTATGTATTTCTTTCTTTAGGGGAGTAGGACATTTGTTTCACAGTTTTAGCATGATGTTTTATAGATGGCTAGGTTAAACACAGGTTTTTGTTTTTAAGAGGGGGGTTTGATTTGATTGAAGTTTATTTCAAGTATGCAACACAACAAACAAACATCAAGTACAGATATAGCCTTAATCCGTTCAAATAATAAATGTATACATACATGTAAATAAATAAATAGTTACAATATGTAATCTAATAATCTAAATCTAATCTAATATATACTGTAATATAAAAAAACAAAAGGCTAAAATGCTAAATATATAATCTAAGAATCCAATAATCTAAATCTAATATATAATATAAAAATGCTAAATGCATGAGTCTTTTGTCTTTAATGTTCGCTTGCAAACTCAAATACTGTCTTGGTAAGCCTCATAATGAATTGTTTGGGGAAAAAAGGAAAAACATTGTGATGTGTATCGTGTATCGCCGAAAGGTCAGAAAATATCGTGATATCATATTTAGGCCATATCGCCCAGCCCTACGCACACGCATACACATACACACATACATACAAAGCTGTGCACATACAGACAAGATAAGATTAGATGGATCTTTATTAATCCCCTTGGATATATTCTGGTGGCATAGCAGCACAGGGAGGGGGGGGGGGGGGGGGGGGGGCACAGGCAGAGTAATATAAATAAGGAATATAAGAATACAAAGTATAGTAGATAATAAAAAGATAAAGATAAAGGTCTAATCCGCTGGACGGGTGAGCCATATGCATACTCTATTGAGAATATCACAATGTGCATAATACAACCCGCCCAACTATAATATACAGATTATATCCTAAATCAACAAATATAGCTAAC
>NW_028169525.1:0-15000 GCF_963971535.1 Notolepis coatsorum | reverse complement strand
GTACTTGAAACTGTTCACTCTCTCAACCGGTGCCCCGTCGATGCTGAGGGGGCTGTAGTCCTTGACCCCCGACCTCCTGAAGTCCACAATCATCTCTTTTGTTTTGCTGACGTTCAGGGAGAGGAGTCAAGGAAAGATTCTGAAGATCCGACACGCAATATCTCCGGTTGTATTTTGTGAAGCACAATGATGGTGTGATAGAGAAATACTACGGTATTCAAATAGTGATTACAAGGTGATTTCCTGTTCTCCCAAATCATTCCATTATAACTGGTAATAGGCCTGATGGCATCCTTTTAATGCCAGCTACAATTTAGACTGAATCCTGAAGACTTACTGTAAGCGCTAGAAACCACATGACACAGCGTTACCACTGGAACGGTAGAGTAAAATAAAAGGATACCATAATTGCATTAAAATTGGCTTTCATTATGGGAAACTGCAGCCTTCAGAGTCTAGTCAGAAATAGTTTTAGGAAACGTCTAATCAGCCTCTCAGCGATCGCTTTCTGAATGCAAATGGAACCTCTTTCCACGTAATTACGAATCAATTAGCCGTGAAACGGACCTGGAAAGGGAACAGTCGCTTGCTTTCCTGCGAGGTCAGGCTATTTTTTGGTTGGTATTTTGATCCTAATCAAGATCTCGTGGCACGCGGCCTTGTGCTTGTACCTGTGCAGTGTCGCGCGGGCTGACGGTAAGCGGCGGTGAAGCCGGACGGCTGCTTGTCCGGGGGGCCTGGGCTATGTTTTTCAAAATCCTGGGACAGGCAGTCAGCAATAACGCGCGAGGAGGGGGTAACAAGAAGAGCATGTGACGCCTGAGCCGGTGCGGGTGGGGGGGGGGGGGGGGGGGGGGGGCACGAGGCCGCTTCAAACGCTGAGGCCGCGCAAAAAAACTGCGGGCCTTCCTTGGGAGTAATCACGAACAGCTCGACCGTACCTCACACAAAGAACAACAATAACATTTTTCGGTCCCCTTTGCATGTCGGGTAATGAGACGCTGGCAGACACTGGGATCGCCTTCAAAAGGGAGTGATTAGAATTTAAATTTGAGCCATTACTCGGAATAGAATAGCCTATAGCTGGGGGAGAGAGATGAAAAAGGGCTGTTTGTATACCCGGCTTAAAGGGGAGGACCTTGGACGCGTTCAATGAGTGGCTTGGCATCTGGTCCTCCGTCTCACACTCCATTTCCTTCAATAGGCCCCACTCAACGTCCAGCGCCTTCTGAGTGAATGGCTGCGCGGCTTGAATGGAATCAGGCTGAGGAGAGGAGCCCCAGACAGACAAGAGAGACAGACCCTGTTCCTGTATGTGAGCCGTGTCTCTGGGAGACAGACCCTGTTCCTGTATGTGAGCCGTGTTTCTGAGAGACAGACCCTGTTCCTGTATGTGAGCCGTGTCTCTGGGAGACAGACCCTGTTCCTGTATGTGAGCCGTGTCTCCGAGAGACAGACCCTGTTCCTGTATGTGAGCCGTGTCTCTGGGAGACAGACCCTGTTCCTGTATGTGAGCCGTGTCTCTGAGAGACAGACCCTGTTCCTGTATGTGAGCCGTGTCTCTGGGAGACAGACCCTGTTCCTGTATGTGAGCCGTGTCTCTGAGACACAGACCCTGTTCCTGTATGTGAGCCGTGTCTCTGAGACACAGACCCTGTTCCTGTATGTGAGCCGTGTCTCTGAGAGACAGACCCTGTTCCTGTATGTGAGCCGTGTCTCTGAGAGACAGACCCTGTTCCTGTATGTGAGCCGTGTCTCCGAGAGACAGACCCTGTTCCTGTATGTGAGCCGTGTGTCTCCGAGAGACAGACCCTGTTCCTGTATGTGAGCCGTGTCTCCGAGAGACAGACCCTGTTCCTGTATGTGAGCCGTGTCTCTGAGACACAGACCCTGTTCCTGTATGTGAGCCGTGTGTCTCCGAGAGACAGACCCTGTTCCTGTATGTGAGCCGTGTGTCTCCGAGAGACAGACCCTGTTCCTGTATGTGAGCCGTGTCTCTGAGACACAGACCCTGTTCCTGTATGTGAGCCGTGTTTCTGAGAGACAGACCCTGTTCCTGTATGTGAGCCGTGTCTCTGAGAGACAGACCCTGTTCCTGTATGTGAGCCGTGTCTCTGAGAGACAGACCCTGTTCCTGTATGTGAGCCGTGTCTCTGAGAGACAGACCCTGTTCCTGTATGTGAGCCGTGTCTCTGAGAGACAGACCCTGTTCCTGTATGTGAGCCGTGTCTCCGAGAGACAGACCCTGTTCCTGTATGTGAGCCGTGTCTCTGGGAGACAGACCCTGTTCCTGTATGTGAGCCGTGTCTCTGAGAGACAGACCCTGTTCCTGTATGTGAGCCGTGTCTCCGAGAGACAGACCCTGTTCCTGTATGTGAGCCGTGTCTCTGGGAGACAGACCCTGTTCCTGTATGTGAGCCGTGTCTCCGAGAGACAGACCCTGTTCCTGTATGTGAGCCGTGTCTCCGAGAGACAGACCCTGTTCCTGTATGTGAGCCGTGTCTCTGGGAGACAGACCCTGTTCCTGTATGTGAGCCGTGTCTCTGGGAGACAGACCCTGTTCCTGTATGTGAGCCGTGTCTCTGAGACACAGACCCTGTTCCTGTATGTGAGCCGTGTCTCTGAGGCCATGGTTACACTGGGGAATACAGCAACGTTTTTGTTGCTGAATGATTACGTTTGCTGTCCAAGTTAAAAAGAAACGCCGTTTTGGCAGGAAAACGCGTTGTCCTACTGGCAACGCTGAAAAGGTGTTTCCGTTTTGGATACTCGCCAAAATTCGCCGAACAATGGTGCCATGTAATCTGCGTGAGCCGGATACGGAGCCGTTGTTGCTCAACGCCGATGCGCAGTAGAGACCCGCACGGTTATTTCCAGTGTTTACAGCAGAGCTGTACCAAGTAGCTGCGGCTACCATGTGTTGTCAAGTTATTGTTACCACGCAAGAGTCGACTGGATGAGCAGCTCAGAGCTCCTCTTTCAACATAACACGCATTAAACAAAACCCAGTTCCTGCATGTGAACCAACTCTCGGTCTGGCCTTAAGAGGGAGGCAAAGCGGAGAGAGTAGAGCCAACAAGGTCTGGTGGAAGCCTAGTCTCAGGGCCTCTGCCTCTCTCCTAAACCACAGCAATTATCTCCAGCGCCCCAGGAATGTACAGGAAGGGCTGCTCTCTGACCACCCGAGAGGTGTGAACGAGCGAGGGCTTGGGTGGCGAGCGCAAACGTGAGCCAGCTGACTCACAGGTACAGCTGCCAGAAAAAGTCAGCCTTATCTCTGACGATGCAAGAGTTTAATAGTTGTCCCCCCCCCCCTCCCCTCCCCTCTCTCCTTCAAACCCATTATTTCCTCCTCCCATCCCCACCACTCTGCCCCTCGGTGTCCTTTACATTTCAGATTTCACTATAAAAACTGGGTCAGCCAAGCTTTGAGAATGTCTGTCGGCAGGCAGCGTTTATTTGAGCAGGACTAGGCTGGGGCCAGATCTTGATCCCTTACAGTACAACGTACCAGTACAGTCTCTTATCTGTCTCTGCTCTACATTAGACCTGGCCTCCGCTTACAGCCCCATACCAGAGGAGGATATATCCTTGCAAGGTAGATAATATCCCTTACAGCTGAGAGGGGGATTTGAGCTCTCGTTTCAGGCCGTATAATATTTGTTCTGAGCTGGAGCAATGTGACTAATTGGTTGGTAAACGTATTAGAATCGAAACAGGGGGCTTTCTTGTGACTATGCTGCCTAGCAGGGGGTTTGAGCGATAATGCCAAACTGGCCCAGTGATTCCCCTTGTAATGAATGACTTGGAATGGAACTGACATGAACTGCACAAAATCTTAGGGATTGCACAAATTGTTTACATTATCTTAGCTACTATTAAATGTCTTGATCCTGTGGTTTTATATTGCACTATTGGACTGCCCGTGAGGACACTGCAAATTCCGTTGTACTGCTGTGTATGATGACAATAAACTGAATTGAATTGAACTCAATTGTAAGAAGGTAAACAAAATGCACCTCTTCCTTACTTGACTTTCTAAACTGTGTGTAGGACCAGGGTAAGGCCATACCGCAGAATCCTAAAGCTGGGTTTAACATTACTCATGCCGGGGGGCGGCTATGTGGCGTAGTGGGCAAGGCGCTCGCCACGAATGCGGAGACAGGCCAGCCCAGCGCTCCACATTGCTTTCAGTTTAGCTGGTCGTCCGTACTAATACACATTGGCCGTATTAGGGGGTGGGAAACTGATGGGTGGGGATCGGGCGTTGTGGACAGCGACTCCTACAGGTCGGTTGGTGCGCCTGCGCAGTAGAATCAGGAAGTGTCGGGGGCAGCGTGAGCCTCCCACGCGTTACTCCTCGCCACTGAGAGATCGAGCTGCGCAGGTGAAAAGATGCGACTGCTGTTACCTCAAGTACCGGAGGGGACTTGTGCTATGTATGTGGGAGGCAAGAAACAGCGTTCGTGACAGGGGAGGGTTGAATTGGATGATACGAAATTGGGATGGGAGAAAATATAGAAAAATGGGAGAAAAAGTGGATAAAAAAAAAAACATTACTCATGCCGGGTGACATCCCCCCTACCCCCACTCTCCAAGAAAAGACTAAGAAAATACCTACACGCCGCACATATTAAGCCTTTTCAACAGTGCATTTAGCTTTGGCACAGGAGATGTGCTGTGTGCTTTATGAGGCTACGATTACACTAAGAGCTGACAGATTTCCTTTTCGGTGTTGTCCTGAATCCACGCTACTGCATCCCCATTTTCATGTCCCCCCAATTAGATTTTGATTTAGAGTCTCACTCCAGTAAAAAGACAATTTTATTACTCTGGCCAATTTAATGTTCCTTATAGTGTTCTGCTCCGGTGCACCACGGTGATGGGGAAAGTTTCATTAGTCAATCAGCAGCACCCACTGCTAATCACCCGGACCGTTAGCGCCAGACCGGTTACCTCAGCCAGACCCCACTGCAAGACCCGCACGCCGCCCCCTTACGGTAAAAAAACAGGACATGCTTCTAATCTCAGACTCAGAGTACACACGTCTGCCAGCGTTTGGTCATAATTTACTGTGGGCCCGGATCCAAAAAAATCTGTCTATCCCCCAAAGACAAACAAACAAACCCTAATGGAACGATAGCATGAAGAGAGAGGCAACGGAAACTTTCTGACGCGAGGCTGAGCCAGGCCTTCTGGCTCCGGGGAGCGAGTCTAACCGTGGTGCTGGAGGCTGAGCCAGGCCTTCTGGCTCCGGGGAGCGAGTCTAACCGTGGTGCTGGAGGCTGAGCCAGGCCTTCTGGCTCCGGGGAGCGAGTCTAACCGTGGTGCTGGAGGCTGAGCCAGGCCTTCTGGCTCCGGGGAGCGAGTCTAACCGTGGTGCTGGAGGCTGAGCCAGGCCTTCTGGCTCCGGGGAGCGAGTCTAACCGTGGTGCTGGAGGCTGAGCCAGGCCTTCTGGCTCCGGGGAGCGAGTCTAACCGTGGTGCTGGAGGCTGAGCCAGGCCTTCTGGCTCCGGGGAGCGAGTCTAACCGTGGTGCTGGAGGCTGAGCCAGGCCTTCTGGCTCCGGGGAGCGAGTCTAACCGTGGTGCTGGAGGCTGAGCCAGGCCTTCTGGCTCCGGGGAGCGAGTCTAACCGTGGTGCTGGAGGCTGAGCCAGGCCTTCTGGCTCCGGGGAGCGAGTCTAACCGTGGTGCTGGAGGCGGAGAACAGGGCAGAAGGAGAATACTCTACTTCCCTACAAAGGCTATACTAACAATGCTAACACTGAAACGGAGAAAAATGGCTTCAACGTTAAAAAAAGAATTTGCTAGAAAACTGGTAATAAATAGGTATTCATGAAGTAATTTCTTTCAACTAAAAGCCATGATTTTACCTATGACCCCAAAAATGCAGATATTGCACTCTGCCTTTCTGTTACCTTGAATAGTTATATAGGTAATGCAAAGGCGAAGAGCAGTAAGTTAGTAACTAATAATAATAATAATAATTAATTTATTTTGTAAAGCACTTCTCATTGACCCGAAGTCGCTGACAGTAGGCAAAAAGAAAAACAAAGAAACAAAGAAACATAGAACCACAGGGAAACGGGGAACAATATGGATACACAAGATAATAACTACAATTTGAATGCCTTTTCAGTATGAGGGAATCTGTTTGATTAGCAACCCTTATTTAATTTATTTTATTTATTTGCATTATTATTATTATTATTATTATTATTATTATAATTATTATTATATTATATTATTATTATATTATTATTATTATTATTATTATTATTATTATTATTATTATTATTATTATTATTATTATTATTATTATTATTATTATTATTATTATTATTATTATTATTATTATTATTATTATATTATTTATAATTTATAATATATAATATAATTATAAATACATATATAATGCATAGCTGTGGTATATGAAACCATATACCACGGCTCTGATGTCTAATTCTTTTGCACATTACAGTATCACTCCACGTCCTTTTGCTTCTGGCACCACAGTCGCGGCCGGTACATTCTTCTCCATGGGGGGCGCTATACCAAACATTTTGCAAACATGTACCACGCATTGGCGAATATTTAATTAGGTACAACTATCACCATTGCCATCAATCAATATATGATCACAGTCAGTCAAATGCAGCCAATATGCCCTACACAATCAGAGAGAGAGTGAGAGAGAGAGAGAGAGAGAGAGAGAGAGAGAGAGAGAGAGAGAGAGAGAGAGAGAGCGAGAGAGAGAGAGAGAGCGAGAGAGAGAGAGAGAGAGAGAGAGAGAGAGAGAGAGAGATATCGCAACTCTACCTTGTTAAGTTGAACTTGAAACGCACAGTGGTCCAGCAGGCAGAAGTATAAAAAGTATATCCACTCCACTGTCCAGACTGTGTTGATGTCCATCTATGTCCACACTGCATCCATATATAGCTTCTTGTTGTTAGCCAACAAGTACTGTGTGAGTGACGAGCTGTGTCTTTGCCCATTTCCGCGTCGAACAGCCTGCAAACTACCTGGCGTTCCTATCGCCATGCTCTAAGACAAACTCTAACCTTAACCAACTTTGAAAAGAGTGCCTAAGCTTAACCGTCGAAAGAACTTGCCGTCACGCTCTAAGACAAATAGCTGCATCACAACAACACAACAGCTAGCATAGAGTAACTATCTACAGTACCCACACACAAACACACTACAGGTCACTTTAAACACAAAAGAAAATGTCACTTTAAAGGAAAAAAAACATAACTGTATGTTCTGTACAGTATAGTTAGTAGTTTAGTATACATAGTATAACTGTATATTGTATAGGATATTGTATAGTAATGTACATAGGACCCATTACCTGTTAATTCGTAAGCTTAGCATTGTATTGTATTTTATCTTAGTACTTTTTATCATGTCTATTTTATTATCTATTCAGATAAATGTAGTGGAGTAAAAAGTACACTATCTCATTTTTCACTATATGTCTTGTGTATGTATGTGACGATTAAACCTCTTGAATCTTGAATTTTGAATCTCAATCTTTAAGGAACACACCAACATTTTGAGAAATTAGGTTACCGTCTTCTCCAGAGAGAGACAAGAAGATAGATACCATTTTCCTGTCTACTATAGAATAATCGAACCTGTTCTTGTTATAATAGCAATCATTATATCAGTCAAATCTAGACAAATTATGAATAGTTGTTGTATAGCTATATCAAGTTGAGGTTATATAAATTATGACTTGGCTACATAGTGAGCCATGTAATATTATTAAGTAGGCCTATGATTTAACATCTGGTTATGGTTGTACTATCTGCTCCCAGCAAGCAAACCTCCAAAATATGAACACATTATTCATGGGAGGTGCAAGGACCTCCTTAGTAACTTAAGGAAGGATGAGTCAGGTAGAAGTAGAGAGAGAGAGAAAGAGAGAAAGAGAGAAAGAGAGACAGACAGAGAGAGAGAGAGAGAGAGAGAGAGAGAGAGAGAGAGAGAGAGAGAGAGAGTAGAGGGTAGAGAGAGAGAGAAAAAAGAGAGAGAAATCTGCCAATGCGCTGCTAATAGAACTCCGATGTGCCGACTCATCCTGTCTCGCAAGCTAGCTAGCATCAGCTTTTCAAGCATAACCAAAATTAGCCTTGGCCCAGCACAATCACAAAGCTTCGGCAAACCAAGGCACAGCCCTGTAACTACATTTCTGCGTTGGATTCTGGCCGGACTTTGTAGTTTGTAGCAATTTTTACACCTATTTTCTCTAGAACAGGACAAGATTGAACCAGGACATTTTTTGTCTCAAGATAAAACAGATATCCAAAGGTTAAATTTCAGTCATAACTTAATTTTTACCAAAGGTTACTGCGGTTAGCCTTTGTAAGGCAGTATCGCTTAATATACTATATACTATAGTACATTTATGTATATATCTATGACCTCAGTGATCCTATTTACACTGTATTCAATGGCGTAGAAGATGGTAGCCCAGAGCAGAAGGGGTTGAACATAGGGCTGGGCGATATGGCCTAAATATGATATCACGATATTTTATGACCTTTCGGTGATACACGATACGCATCACAATGTTTTTCTTTTTTTCCCCAAACAATTCATTATGAGGCTTACCAAGACAGTATTTGAGTTTGCAAGCTAACATTAAAGACAAAATAAAATACCCATGCATTTAGCATTTTTATATTATATATTAGATTTAGATTATTGGATTATTAGATTATATATTGCATATATTTAGCAATGAGATATTATATGATTTAGATATGAAATATGATGAATTGAAAATGGGGGACCCTGATGTAAACAAGACGAAAGTCTTTCTCTGGTCTGCATCCTCCAGTCCACTGTTGTTGTATTGAGCTGTACTGTATTGTACCCATGCTGCAATCTGTTAATAACGTTTTCATTCATTCAGACGGCAAACAGAATCATTTTGATTGACAGTCGAGTCTGCCAATTACGTCACACCGCTTGCACCCGCCCTGCTGTTCTTAGCACCAATCGGCAAGCGCGTATTAATTTTTTACTTCCGCCATTGGAGAGCTCAATGACAACAACAATGGTAGCGGTAGCTCCCCGCGGCCGACGTTTAGCTTTTAGCTCCGCAGGATGACTAAACGACTGGAGGCATAATGATTTTACTGCAACGGATGTTATAATAAAAGCCTTTCCATACATCTGTCTGATTGAAAACTTTATTAACAGACCGCAGAATGGGCACAACTCAGTCAGCACGGGCTGAGATATGAACGACTAATGCTTGCTATCTAGGTCGACCTCGGACGTTGCTATGTAAATACGCTGATGTTATTGAACGTGTAACTATATAATGTTAATGCCACAAAACGAATGCCTTTGTTATCATAAGTAGTAACTTTGATGCAGTAGTGTGTGTGTGGGGCGGCGCTGTTCAAAAGTGTCAACGTGTGGACCAGATTGACGCGACACAATCCTCTTGGGCAAAACATCACGATATCCACGATACGTTTAAAAAGTGTATCGTTAATGAACTGTACCCGATATTTATATAATATCGTCATATCGCCCAGCCCTAGTTGAACATACTATAAAGTACAGTTAAGGAAAGGAGAAGGCAAAATATCTATACAGGTATATTCCTCCAACCTTAACTATCCTCATGTTCGCTGTATTCAAAGTAGCGCAAAGATGAAAACCAAGAGGGCTGATATGGAAACCATGAGGTCAGAGTCATGAACGAGTGGGGAGGTCAAGACCGATGTGCTTTTCCCATCTCATCCGAGTCCCAAAGACTTTGGGGACTTACAACGGCGTGACACACGCACACCCCCTTGTAAAATGATCTGAAAGATGAGCTGTGGTAAATTGTTATGGCTCTTTAGAGAACAGCGGTGTGATTCGCTCTGGTTCTGGCCGGGCCATATGCTGAATTCAGACCCAAGAAACAGTCAACTGGTAGGACAGATGCCGGGCGTCCAGGGCTCTCTCTCTCTGCCTGCGTGTTACAATGCATTTTGTTGAATAGCTGTGAGAGACTTTAAGGTCGGGGTCAAAAAGATGGAGATGGAGCAACAATAGTCTATATAACTACGAGAACAATAGTCTAACGACGGCATAGCCGGTCTCATTAGATACTGTACAGCTGAATGTGAGCAGTGTTGGATCCTTCTCAGATAGGAATCAGCACCTATTTGATCGGATCCAGCACCTCCTCCGTCACAATCCACTTTATCCAATCAGGAGCGAGAGGAAACCTAGATATTTTTGTGTGATGTTCTCTCTCCTGATTGGATAAAGTGGGAATGGGATACCAGAAAATGCAGAGCAGGAGGGACCAGGAGACCCATGTTGAGACCCTGACCAGACAAACTATATCAGTGACGGCCGTCGGCGTGTAGAGATAATAATTATTTCAACGTGTAGACCACTTCTTTTGACAAACAAAAAAATACCACTTACAGCTCCTTTAAGCACTGCAGGGGCAGTAATATAATTTCCTCTGTGGTAATGTGAAAGGAGAATAATGCTTAACTGGCACCAAGAAGCAAGGAGCAGGTGTGGGAGCGAGACCATTGATAATTTCTTCTGAAGCACATCAACTAGGAAATGCTGTAGGCTATGTCTGGCTATCTTGATCATAATCTTAATAATTAAATAACAATGGAAAGATGCAGAGCATACACACACACACTTACTGTAAATGGGCTTTGATGATGCAGCATCTTGAACAGAATGGAGTGAATTTGAGCGGCTTTGAACGGACAGATATATAAATGTTCAAACTTGAGAGAGTCCACACGCTAAACCTGTTCAGATGAGGACCGGCGCCAGTGGGACCATATGGTCATCAAAAAGGAAGGTACTGGCAGTGTTGGAAAAGTTCACTTTCTACATGAACTAGTTCAGTTCACAAATTTTTAAATGAACTAGTTCAGTTCATAGTTCATAATAAAAAATGTTGAACTAAAGTTCATGGTTTCAAAAATGAACTATAGTTTATAGTTTATAGTTCTTTTTTCAATACGTTGCTGCAAGCTATTATTTGTAAAAAATATTGCCACAACTCATATAGAACCACAGACAGCAATCAGAATACTGGCATTTCCATCACACTGTGATTATTTATCAGTGTTTCCCCGACCATTGACTTGAAGAGGCGGCCCGCGTTGCGCGTAACGAGTCTCTCTCTCCGCGCGCAACACGCACACACCGAAACCTTTCATGTGTGTGTGTGTGTGTGTGTGTGTGTGTGTGTGTGTGTGTGTGTGTGTGTGTGTGTGTGTGTGTGTGCACGCCCGTCCCAAATCTGGCACACTTTTGAAAGAAGTTATACTGTGATAGAGCGCAGATTACGTTCATCTAACGGAAATACAGTACGTTAATTTCATGTTCGCCCAAAATATGAACTAGTTCATGAACGATCGTTCATTGAACACGTTCAGGTATATCACTGGGTATTGGAGCACACGGATTAGACGGAATCACTGACGTTTCAACACATCCGTGACTTCAAAGTGACCTCAGCTCATCTTCCTCTTCTTCAGAGTCACTCATGTGGCGCTGAAAGCCGCGATAACCGACGAGCATGACGGGGGATACAAACCTTGGAGCAGTGCTAAGTTTACCCTTATTGTTTGTAGTGGTACACTTATTAAATAATCGACAGTATACCTCCATCAAAAAAGATGTCCCTACACAATATGGTTTGGCTGTAATACTAGTTTTGATCTTCAATGGGTGGCTACAATGGGAAATCACCAGTGGAAATCCCCAGGTCTACGCGTGCAATTAACCAACACTTGTATTGATTGAATTGATTGAAAAGTTTATTAACAGATTGCAGAATGGGTACAGTACAGTACATCTCAATACATACAATTGTTAAGGGGATGCAGACCAGAGAAAGACTTTCGTCTTGTTTCCACCAGGGTCCCCCATTTTCAATTCATCATAACATATATGACATACATGACATACAGATAGACAGTACTGCTACATCTATACATTTATGACATATCAGATTTGCAAATACAGTACTGTTTGTGATACAAAAGTGTCCAGAAAAGGAGTGTATATACATTTGGCGTAGAAACTGTACATTGGAGGAGGTTGGTGGGGTGGGGTTGGGTGGGTTGGGTGAGGGCTGTACATTGGAGGTGGGGGGGGGGGTTGGGTAGGGGACACACACACATTTTACACTGTACATTGGAATGTTGACAAAGCCTTACTTGGTCAGAGTCACATTAGGTTAGCATGCGATGTCAGTCAAATCATCCGTTCTGATTGGTCTACTTTTGTGGGAACAGAGAGACATATGTACATACATACATACATCATACATACTGTACATACATACATACATACATACATACATACATACATCATACATACTGTACATAGATACATACAGACAGACAAACCAACCCTGTTCTAGACGACTGCAGCCACACATAAAGAGAGATAAGAGAAATCATCTGAATCAGAATGTTCTCATGGTATAATTGGCTTGCATGCTGAATGTTGCGGTACAAAGGGGGGGGGGGGGGGGGGGGGGGTGGCTCAAGAACCTGGTTTTAATTCCATTGCCCTTGGTTCGCTGAGAGACTGAAAACACCGCCGTCGCTCTTAGCTGAGGGGGAGAGGGGGAAGAGGGAAGGCAGAATATAGGTCAGGCAGGTGGGGTTGAATTGGGTTCAGATGCTGGCTGTCTGTTTCATGTGAGGGGTTCCGAGGGGGTCTGTGGGGTCTGACAGAGGAGAGACCAGAGGAGAGACCGGCCCCCAGCATCCGATAGGAACAAGCCCCTGAGTTGAAGAGAAAACACCACAGGCAGTTTATGTTTTTGCCGTTCGGCTTGAGACCGATGCGTGCGTCTCGCCTTTCTCTGCCGTTCCCCGGGACTTTTTCTCATTGTTATCGTACGAGCGCAAAAACGTCAATTAAATTGACGGGGTGGTGTTTTCCTTTTCAAAACAGAAAAACTGGTCAGACGTGAGCTGTTAACCCACTGGGTATACTCAACTGTATGTTTTCATAAGTACAGTCGGCAAACCCCTTTGTATTTTTCTTTTTACAGAGAGAGAGCGTTTTTGGGTCTGAGAGGGAGACAGAAGAAGGGGCGAGGCAGGGGGGGGGGGGGGGGGTCCGGAGGGATTTGGGGGGGTACGTATAGATCATATAGGCAGGGTTCCCCTAAACCACACCATCTCAGGACATGCGTAAACCGTATGCTTTTTGAAAAGGAAAAACGACTTATGTGACTGAGTTTTAAGTGTACGGCGGAGAGTGGACTGAGGGTTTTATTATTATGTGTAATGATTTGACTTGAACAAGAGAGAGAGAGAGAGAGAGAGAGAGAGAGAGAGAGAGAGAGGAGAGAGAGAGAGATAGAGGCCATGCTGGAGGTAGACTAAACCTCACAGTGAGGGCCGTTCATGAGTGTAGTGTTCATTTCCTCAAGTTTCCGCTGACTTCATGAAGTAATTCCTGAAAGAGGAGCACCAGTCATCCGAGAGAGAGAGAGAGAGAGAGAGAGAGAGAGAGAGAGAGAGAGAGAGAGAGAGAGAGAGAGAGAGAGAGAGAGAGAGAGAGAGAGAGAGAGAGGGGCTCAGACAGACAGTGTCCAAGAGGCTGATTTATGTGTGAAAAAATACTGGCTTCCAACGGAGGTCTTGACCTTGTGAGGCTGTACAGGGGAGGAAACACTGATGCCTTACTGATAATCCTGTTCAATCCTCCTTTTTTAAAGTTTGATGTATAGCACATTTTGACCACAATAGTTTTCTAATGCAAACAACTTTAATAAAACAAAAACAAAAGAATCTCCCTTAAAGACCTTTCGAAAAGAAAATGCTGAGTTCAAATCGGCAAAGCATCTTAAAAAATATTGCAGCATCTGCACTGATGCCTTGTATCTCATTCACTAAGCCAAGGCGTGTTTTTTTTTTTTACCATTGCATGCATTCCGAGGAAGCTACCTGGGTGGGCACCACCAGATCCGCCTGATGTTGAATTCCATTCAGCCACTCTCTCGTTGTGTACATTTATGTTCCTCAAGGACCTGGCGTTCTGAAATCTCCCGACAGACCGCTCTCTCGTTGTATGTACATTTATGTATCCTCAAGGACCTGGCGTTCTGGAATAGACTCTCCCGACAGACCGCTCTCTCGTTGTGTACATTTATGTATCCTCAAGGACCTGGCGTTCTGGAATAGACTCTCCCGACAGACCGCTCCAGAGCTGAGACGTCAACGGCTGAGTGAAAACATTACACTCGACAACCATCATAAAACTGAGGTCACTTCTCCTACCTGACTACATTTTAATGTGTGTGTGTGTGTGTGTGTGTGGTTGGGTGGGTGGTGTGTGCCTTTGTGTGTGTACAGTATGTGTGTGTGTGTGTGTGTGTGTGTCTGTAGTGTGTGTGTGTGTGTGTGTGTGTGTGTGTGTGTGTGTGTGGTGTGTGTGTGTGTGTGTGTGGTGTGTGTGTGTGTGTGTGTGTGTGTGTGTGTGTGTGTGGATACGCGCGTGTGCCTTCCAGAATGAAAGGGGTAACAGGAGCAGTGTTTGCCCCAGAGAGCCGTAGTGTTCCCCATGCGAGCTCATTAGAAGCCAGGAGTCTCAGGTTCTACTGGTACAGTACTGGCATTCCTGGACATACCTTCCTGGCTCAGAACACTGGGCAGAATCTGGGACACGGCATTAGAAAAGCCCTCTCCTGTCTGTGTCTGTGTGTGTGTCTGTATGTGTGCGTTTGAGTGTATGTGTGTGTGTGTGTGTGTGTGTGTGTTTGAGTGTGTGAGTGTTTGTGCGCGTAGTTGCATATGATTCCCAGCTCTTCCCCTTCATATTTCATACAGGCCAGGGGCATTAATTACTGCTGCGTTTCAACTTAGCTGCTTTGTTCTTTGTTGTGCTGCTTCATATTCCTGCTGCTTCTATTCCTGCTGCTTCATATTCCTGCTGCTTCAATTCCTGCTGCTTCATATTCCCCTGCTTCATATTCCTGCTGCTTT
>NW_028169526.1:0-7500 GCF_963971535.1 Notolepis coatsorum | reverse complement strand
TGCCACCATGACGCTTTTATAGACCTGACCTGAGTTATGACCTGCTCTCTGCTGGACTGAGTGGGGGTGGGGATGGGGGGGGGGTCTGAGAGAAAGGTGAAGAGAGAGATGGAGGACTGGGAAAGAAGAGGTATAGGGAAGAGTAGGATGGGGTGAGTGAAAGAGAGAAATAGAGAGAGAATAAAAGAGTGAGAGACTGTAAAGAAGACTGACAGATACAGAGCGAGGGGGCTTCAGTAAATCATTCTAATGAAATAAGTAATTTACCTAAAGGACAGTGTGGCTCCTAGGGACACATATTGAAGGGCCCTACCCTGACCTAACCCTACCCCGAGGCCTTGGCCCCTTGGCCTCTTAGACCTGGGGCCTCCCCTCAGCCCTCTATCTCTCCATCTCCCCACCTTTTACTTCTGAGCAGGCCCAATCAGGAATCAATAGCCATGTCACAGGGAAGTCATGTTGCTTTGACACCAGTGGATGCGGCAAGAAGTCCATTACACTGCAGCTATCTCCATTACCACTGAGAAACCGAGTCCTCGGGAGGCACAGAATGGAAGGCGGCTGAGGAGGCCAGTGGTGACAGGTGGCAAGATACTCTGTAATACACAGCAACGTGTCTGATTAACCTGTATGTCTCCATAGGGATCTGCTCTGTCTGCCTGGCTGAAGATAGCTAACATCAATGCACATAGAGATACTCACATGTGTAGCACATGCACGCTGACACGCACGTGCACGCACACACACACACACACACACACACACACACACACACACACACACACACACACACACACACACACACACACACACACACACACACACACACACACGTAAACACACACGTAAACACACACACATCCAGTATTCCCTGTGTGCTGCATAGGTATGCCTGTTCTGTGCTGTCCCCTTGGATAGCTTGGCCTGTAATGCAGCTAGCTAGTAGCTACAGCCTAGCACTCTACAACAGGGTCAATGCAGAGAGCTATGGGACAGCAACCATAAAGCAACATGACAGTGTTCATTGGGCTTCACCTTGGCCCAATAACCTTGATCAGCCAGGGCATCAGTCAAGGTTTAATGGTGAGATGTGTGTGTGGGGGGGGGGGGGTCTATTCCCATGAGAGGAGGTCCCTTCTCCCCAGTAGGTCCCCCCCCCCCCCCTATCCCCACCCCCCTGCTCAACCCCCAGCTCACCCTCCAGCCCCTGCCTTGCTTTATGACACTCATTTACCTGATTAGCTAAACAAATGCTGGCTATATGCTACCTCACTCGCCTCTACAAGCACTTGGCCTCACTCTCTTCACACACACACACACACACACACACACACACACACACACACACACACACACACACACACACACACACACACACACACACACACACACACACACACACACACACACACACACACACACACACACACACACACACACACACACACACACACACACACACACACACACACACACACACACACACACACACGCACACACTGTATACACACACCTCTTGACACACAGGTCCGTGGAATGAGCAAGTGTGTGTGCTGAAAATAATCAGCTGTAAAAGTGTTCATGAATCACTGCTATGGTCTGAATCAGCAAACAATGGCATTAATCAGAGACTGCAGATAATTAATGCAATCTATTCATCTTCATGTACTGTTATGGTGTATGTGGGCATACAGTAGGGGCTGCCCACACTATGATGTAGGCTATGCTTTAGAATAAAATCAGGTTTCCGGCAATGCTGTTATTCAGCAGTTTGTGCATGCGGTATAAGGTATGCAAATGGCCGTTTAGAGCCGCCCACCTCCAGAGTGAGGTGACATAACGTTTATCTTGGTAAAATACAGCCTTTGATGCACAGAGCTGCGCTGGTAATGAAAGCAATAGTTCTCTGCGAGTGGAAATTGCTTTTCTAGAGCTTCATTTTACAGCCCAGCGTCAGAGAAGCTCCTCTGGCTGCTCCTCTTGAATCTTTCATCACAGACCACGTCTACACACACACACACACACACACACACACAGACAGACAGACACACACACACACACGCACACACGCACACCACACACACACACACACACACACACACACGCCTGTGCACGCACACACACGCACGCACACACACACACACACACACACACACGCACACACACACACACACACACACACACACACAGACAGACACACACACACACACACACACGCACACACACACACACGCACACCACACACACACGCACGCCCGTGCACGCACACACACGCACGCACACACACACATGCACACACACGCACACACACACACACACACACGCACGCACACACACACACACACACACACACGCACGCACACACGCACACACACGCACGCACACACACGCACACACACACACACGCACACACACGCACGCACACACACGCACACACACACACACGCACACACACGCACGCACACACATGCATGCACACACACACATATCCAGGGCTGGACTGCGACCAAAAATCGGCCCTGGCATTTTTGGCCCAGACCGGCCCACCATAATCGGTCGGACACCACCCAACAGTACACCATCCTTGCGGTCCCCTTACTGTACTATTCCCCCAAACCACTACAAAGCTGGGTAGTATTAAGTGCCATGGACAAGTGGACCAGTGCAAGTGGACCAGTGTACTCACTCGCTCTTGGCTGAATCTTGTTTTGGGTGGTGATGTAAAAACACCTGCATCATAGCAGGCTCAGGATGGGCAAAGTAGTCTATAACCTGTTCATCCCTGTCGCTCTCCTCCACAACCTGGCTTGACTAGACATAAGGAGAGAGAGATGATTACAATTGCAGTTCCAGAATTGTTGGAATTCCCTGACAAAGATGTGCAAAAAGCTGTACAATTTAAACAATACCATACTGGTAATGAGCAAATAGTTGTTTATTCAATGAATGCATGGAACTGGTCCATCTTATTTCATTTGATACTAACTACTCAGTTCATACAGATTTCAACTAAGTATTCAAATATCAATGATGAATATTGCATAAGGTTTACACAGTTAATAGATCACCTTCTTGTTTTATATTCATGTTCTGAGAGGAGTAATAGTTAGATCTTTGTATGTGATTTATATGGCAATTAAATCAATGGTGTGCTTGTTTGTTTGGGGAGTTTGACCTACAGTTAATGTGCCTACCACGTGAAGTATACATGATCAATGGACAGCACAAACACAATTTGTGTAGGTGGAGACTAGAGCTACCACATATAGTAATAAGTTATAAGAGTAAGTAATCCATACCATATATATCCTAATAGTTACTCGGCTGAAAATAAACTTTGCTGCCTGTTGTGAATGTGTTTTTCCCAGTAGGCTAATACATAAGTAGGCATACATTTTTGCAGTTGAGCAAACATTTGCAGTTGAGTAGGCTATATGTGCTGTGTTTTTATGTCTTCCATCGAGGACCACCTTGGAAATAAGTTTTAATGAATGCTTTTAGGTGATATATTCAGGAATACAAATTGGTCAAGATAATTTGTTTTTAATTTCCAAATACAAATCTAATCAAATCAAAAAAGCAGTTTTTGCAGTTGAGCTACAGGTGTTGTATATTATACAGCCTTTTCATGCATCTTTATCAAGGGAACCCTTATCCTAATGATTTTTTAAATAATATTATGATGATACGATATGGACCTAGTAGTTGGGTCATCTATGCCGCAGTGTTTCTCAACTGGTGGGTCGCGACCCAAAAGTGGGTCGCGGGGCCATTTTGAGTGGGTCGCGGAAGTGTGTGTAAAAAAAAAAAAAAAAAATACATTTTTTTTTTTACTTGTTTTTAAACTTTTTTTTACTTTTTTTTTCTCACTACCTATCTTTGTGAAAGTGGCTTCTCAGCTCTGGTCCAGCTGAAGACAAAGCGGAGGAACAGATTGGACATTGAGCATGACCTCAGAGTTGCTTTGTCTACCCCAGACTTTGAGACTCTTGTCAGGAGCAAACATCATCCCCAGTTATCCCATTAGTTCCCTGCATGTTAAGCTAAGAAGTCTGTTAAGAAGGATATATTATTTATTATTATTTTATTTCATTGTGTTTTTAGCCCTTAGTTGCACTTTTGTTGCAACCCCAGTTATCCCATTAGTTCCCCCAAACGTAGGTCTGTTATGTTAAGCTAAGAAATCTGCTAAGAAGCATATTATTTATTATTATTTTATTTCATTTGGTTTTAGCCCTAGTTGCACTTTTGTTGCAACCTCAGTTATCCCATTAGTTCCCCCAAATTTAGGTCTGTTATGTTAAGCTAAGAAATCTGCTAAGAAGCATATATTATTTATTATTCTTTTATTTCATTGGGTTTTTAGCAATAGTTGCACTTTTGTTGCACTTTTTTGTGTTTATTTCATGTTTTGAAAGATTGCGTATTACTGCATTTTTTTTTTTACATAAATCATAGTGGTTAAAAATTTTGGGTCGCGACTTAATGACTAAGGAAAATGTTGGGTCCCGAGGCTAGACCAGTTGAGAACCACTGATCTATGGCACTTCGTTTCTCAATGGATGTGTCATCTAGGAGGGTTAATAAACAAATTTAGCCCGGTGTATTTTTAAAAAAGGTGGGGGAAATTTGTGAGAGACCAAAATCAAAAATGGCTGCCGTGGAAATTAACTTTTTGACCTACAATGATGCACAATACATGGTACCAGCCCCCTCTCAGTCATGTACCAGCCAGCCCCCTCTCAGTCATGTACCAGCCAGCCCCCTTTCAGTCATGTACCAGCCCCCTCTCAGTCATGTACCACCAGCCAGCCCCCTCTCAGTCATGTACCACAGCCCCATCTCAGTCATGTACCACAGCCCCCTCTCAGTCATGTACCACAGCCCCCTCTCAGTCATGTACCAGCCAGCCCCCTTTCAGTCATGTACCAGCCCCCTCTCAGTCATGTACCACCAGACAGCCCCCTCTCAGTCATGTACCACAGCCCCATCTCAGTCATGTACCACAGCCCCCTCTCAGTCATGTACCACAGCCCCATCTCAGTAATGTACCTACCACAGCCCCCTCTCAGTCATGTACCACAGCCCCCTCTCAGTCATGTACCAGCCCCCTCTCAGTCATGTACCAGCCCCCTCTCAGTCATGTACCACAGCCCCCTCTCAGTCATGTACCACAGCCGCATCTCAGTCATGTACCACAGCCCCATCTCAGTCATGTACCAGCCCCCCTCTCAGTCATGTACCACAGCCCCATCTCAGTCATGTACCAGCCCCCCTCTCAGTCATGTACCTGCACGACTGGCGGGGGGGTGCTTAGTAAGAGATCTGATTGGGCCAGCCCAGTGTCAGTCAGTACCAATGGGCCGCTGTCCCAGCCTAGTAGTGGGCCGGTCGTTGACCAAATTTCTTTTTAAAGTAAAAATAAAAAAAATTAACGTTTCTTTTTATTTATTAAATGTATTTTTATTTTTTTCAAATCATAACAGCCCAAAGATGCGTCGGCGCACCGGGCAAATGCCCGGTATGCCAGATGGCCAGTCCAGGCCTGCACATATTCATGTATTTACTCATACACACAAATTCACATACACACACATACGTATACACACACACAAACATACTCACGCATGCGCACACACACATACACACATGTACGTATACACACACAAACACACATACTCACGCACGCACACACACACACACACACAAACATACTCATGCACGTGCACACACACACAAATACACATACACACACACATACTCACGCACACACACACACACACAGACACACAAATACACATACGTATACACACACACACAAATACACATACACGTACGTATACACACACACATACTCACGCACACACACACACAAATGCACATAGACACATACGTATATACACACACACACACACATGTCATGCGCGCACGCTATGAGCCTTCACATCAACCGTGTTGGGGATAAGGGAGCCAACTGGATGCCATTTCTTCTGCTGGGGGAGCGGTCTGATTGCATATTCAATGTGGGAGGAAACGCACATCATATAATGTCAGGCCGTCCGACCAGCCGTGGCTGATCTGCTTGATATGTCAGAGTAGCTTTGAGAAATGTCAGAATATCTCCTCTTATCTCTGACCTACAGCTCTCTGCATGTGGCCACATAAGTAATAACACGAAGAGCATTTCAATTCACTATACCTGCCACTAGATGTTTCAGCGAGACTGGTTTAGTGGTGAGTTTGGCCGGATTTGGCCATTGCACACAGCACTAGTGACTGACAGAAAAGGTATAGCAATAGCAAAATTAGTTTTTTGTTCAACCCCCCCCCCCCCCCCCCCCCCCCCTCAAACGAATCAATCATATAAGATAATCACACAATCCGTGAAGGCTAACCACTGCCACAGAGACAGTATACTGTATGTAGATGAGAGTATGCTGAAGCCTTGAGACTGACACAAGAGTGCACAGAGTGCTTTTCTTCACCTCACTATAGCTCAAAGGAAGAACGCAGTCCATGTCTCTAAATACAGACAAGACAAAGCAAAGAGACAATCGGCGGAGCCTAATCTTTCAAGAACGTCGGAGCTGCACTTCGATCAGAAACCACCTTTCTGGGGGGGGGAAACACATCTCTGTGCCCACGCCTCACACGTGAATTCGTACGTATATACCAGCGCGAGCGCGTGTGGGCGTGTGCACACAACGGGAGCTGTGTCTGCGCAGCGTAGTGCGTCAGCTGCAGGCACATGTTGGCTGCTGCCTCTGAACTCCTCTTCAAAGGCTTCACTTGGCAGCCGCTTCCACGCCTCGGCACGCTGGGCCACGACTGCACTCCAGAGGGGGAGGAGAGACGGTCCGACAACACCTCACACACACACACACACACACACACACACACACACACACACACACACACACACACACACACACACACACACACACACACACACACACACACACATACACACACACACGCACGCACACACACACACACACATACACACATATGCACACAGACACACACACATATACACACACACACATATACACACACACACACACATATACACACACACACACACACACACACACACACACATATACACACACACACACACACACACATATACACACACACACACATATACACACACACAGACACACACGTCGTATTGCACATGACTGTGTGCTTGTTCGGACGGAGCGGCAGTGTGATTGTACTCCGTCCGAGAGACGGTCCACGCGTGAATTATTTCACAACGGACCGCGTTTGCCTGATCCTCTCTAGAAAAGCAAAAAAAAAAAAACAACAGTTGGATGTTAGTGGAGCACGTACACATGATGGATTAAAATATCTGCTCCACAAAACCTGCTGTGGACACTGCTGTCGCGGCCAGAATTAAACCCATTGCTCACAGGCCAAAGGATGTGATTCACACCACGAAGTCTGTCCAAATGAAACCAGTTCCCCATCCTCCCAACACCCTCTGGTCCACAT
>NW_028169527.1:0-3000 GCF_963971535.1 Notolepis coatsorum | reverse complement strand
AGGAGGGAGGGAGGGGCCAGGTTGGTTAGGAGGGAGGGAGGGGTCAGGTTGGTTAGGAGGGAGGGAGGGGCCAGGTTGGTTAGGAGGGAGGGAGGGGCCAGGTTGGTTAGCAGGGAGGGAGGGGCCAGGTTGGTTAGGAGGGAGGGAGGGGTCAGGTTGGTTAGGAGGGAGGGAGGGGTCAGGTTGGTTAGGAGGGAGGGAGGGGCCAGGTTGGTTAGGAGGGAGGGAGGGGCCAGGTTGGTTAGGAGGGAGGGAGGGGTCAGGTTGGTTAGGAGGGAGGGAGGGGTCAGATTGGTTAGGAGGGAGGGAGGGAGGGGCCAGGTTGGTTAGGAGGGAGGGAGGGAGGGGCCAGGTTGGTTAGGAGGGAGGGGCCAGATTGATAAAATAATCTACAGACCTTGTTGTGACCAGTATCATGGAGGAACTATTTTCTACCCAAGTACATCACATAATAATGTGTGGGGTTTTCCCATCTACGGGTCAACATATGTAAATGTACCCAAAGTTTAGATGGGCCAGTTAGAGTCAGGAGTGTAGCTTTAAAGGTGCTATTTCTTTTATTTTCTTCACAATATTTTTATTGGATTTTACAATACACATTTTTACATTGCCATCAATTACGTTGAGAGTTCCTTTTCTCCACAAACATACACAAACACGCCGTCCCCCCACCCCCTTATCTCTCTCTTAACATCTCCCTCCATCTTTAAGTCCACATTTAGTATAATCATGTAAAAATAATACGTATACATTAGGGATGCTCGATATTGGCTTTTTTACCGATACCGATATTCCGATATTGTCCAACTCTTAATTTCCGATACCGATATCAACCGATATAAACCGATACCGATATATGCAGGGTTTCCCACCCCAAAAAACGGAATAATTTCAGGTAACTAATAATTTCACTGGATATATATATAACAAATATTGTTATTGTTTTTAATTTTTTTTAAACCGATACCGATATTTTCCGATATCACATTTTACTGCCGATATCGGCCGATAATATCGGTCGGCCGATAATATCGGACATCCCTAGTATACATTCAATGGTACCTTTAACAAAATATAACATACATAGGTATAAATAAAAAAGAATACAAATCCTTACAGACATCCTTACAACACATTTCTCTTCCGGGGTCAACCATGGAGCCCATGGGTTAAAGGCGCTAATTGTAAGAGTTTCAATTGTTTGGAATGAGGACCATGAAGGCTCAACCATTATATTAGGGTGCGTATTCCACATAATACGTATGTCGTTGAGTCGACTAATATCCCTGATTACAAATGATTTAAAAGCTTACACATAGTACCTTCTTTTTCTCTTTTGAAAATGAAAAATCATTTTGTTTTGATTCAATCGTCCTCTTGTTGCTCACCACGCCGTCGGAGGGCAGGGGTCAGAGTGAGGCGTGCGGTTGCCATGGTGACCTAAAGTGTTGTTGTCATGGTGACAGGTGGTATTTTGGGAAGATGGGGAGGAAGGACGCCGAGCGACAACTGTTGGGACAAGGAAACCAACGAGGGACCTTCCTGATCAGAGAGAGCGAGACCACTAAGGGTGAGGAGACACACACACACACACACACACACACACACACACACACACACACACACACACACACACACACACACACACACACACACACACACACACACACACACACACATTTTAATACTTTATTTGGTTCCACAAATTATATTACATAAACAGGGAATCAAATGTATCGGGGCCAAGCAGCACTGAACACTTAAGGGTACACATAGCACCTCCTTCTCCACGTGGCTAAGCTGCCAATAATAGCTGAGACAGAGCAATATTTGGCAATTTGTTTGGCTTTTCTTTTAGACATTGCAGCAATTCTCAGACCAGTCATGGTGGATTTGTGTACATGGCCAAGACTTCCGAACACAAGTACACCATATCTACACCTATACCCAAGGTCAGCCATCACACTGAGCAGTGGTTGGTATTTGATATACTGGTCCATGTACAGGTCAAAGGTACAGCCTACTTCTATGACCAGCACCTCTCCGTGGCTGGTGTCAACAAAAACAACGTCCGGTGTATTGGGTATGTTAGCAAAAACATCGTTGGTAAGGCGGCAGGCCAAACCACTCTGGTTTCACTCTGGCATGTTTGTACAGATGGTGATATGTTCCGTACCGCATCAGACACAATGTCCACAATACGGTCATGACGAGCGATGTACAGGTGTTTGTATGCATTACATCCATTTGTTATGTGTGCAATGGATTCTAGGTGTTGTGAATCCTGATGGTTTCAACAGAATGGACTGTGAGTTTGAGGATACCAAGTGGACAGATTGTATTGAGTGGGTAATTCCTGCAGTCTTGCTTTGATGGTACATTTTAAAACATCCTCACCAACAGCGGCGTTCTTATACACTGAGTGTGAGACTGAGTGGTCAGCAAACTCCAAACAAGCTAGCTTTCCCTGTAGTCTGAGTCCACACCAGTGCTGCCTGATCTCAGACTGCTTCATGCTAAGCAGAACCCTCCTTGCAGAGTCTCTGTGCAGTTCGACAGTCTCTTCCTGCGGTGTTGTGATGTTGGCCTTCACAACCACACAGGGGTCTGTGATAAGTTCATCAGAGACAGGGACTTCAGTCTGTGTGTTGGTGGGTCTTGTCCATTTAAGCTGAACTCCAGTCTGGTTGCAGAGGTCATTGAGATCTGGCCAGTCAGACCAGACCCCGAAGCCCTCTCCACATGGGAGAAAGATCATGCCCCGTGTGGAGTGTGTGTTGAGGCCTACCCACTTTCTGACCAGCTGAACAGTTTTGTTTGTCATTTCTCAGTGCCTTGAGAGGGATGTGTACATTGGCACACACACACACACACACATACACAGGTACACAGATGGAAGTACATACACATGTCAGTGTTTCTGACTCATATTATCCCTTTATTCTTTTCCATTTCTCTACTCCTCCCCCTCTCTCTCCATTCTCTCCCTCTCCCCCTCCC
>NW_028169528.1:0-15761 GCF_963971535.1 Notolepis coatsorum | reverse complement strand
AATTATTCATTAAAATAACATTATTCAGTCTGTCCCTCAGTAACCCTCAACCCCGTTACACTGAGCATTCTCCCCCCCCACAAAAATAATGGTTCAATCCATAGAAGCATGCAGGAAGTGACAACTTTGAAGTCTTTTGGAAAACACAACACCAGGAACAGGCAAGTAGCTACCTCATTGTACTATGTTTTCAGTCATTTATCTTGTAATATTATGGTCGTCAAGCATAATTACACAACACCGTTACTTGAAAAAAATATAGCAAACTATTACTTGCGAATATGATCTTTGTTATTAAAAAAATTTAGATGCTTTCTTAACACTTTGAGCGCCACGCCGGGTTTTCCTTTTTACCCGCTGAATGCCACCATCGGCGCCAATGTTAACGTTAATATCGCCTAATCTATGTTTTAAATTATGGCTATGTGTCTAATCTGCCCATCGCATTATCAAAGACTATTTTCCAGTCAGTGCTGTCGAGGCAGATTGTTTTTTTATCGCGTCGTTTCCGTTTCAGAGCATTTAGAAAAGCACCCGTTTTCAGATAAAAAACAGCCCATTCTGGAGCATTCTATGAAAATCGTCTTTTACTGTAATATTCCACAACATTGATATTCGTCTGCCTTTTTATGAATCGTTTTCAAATAAACGCTAGATGATCAATATTATACGTGCACGCAAGCACATTCGGGCCGCACACGGATAATCGCCCCGTTGATTTCCTCTCGGACTTTTACAGTGAAACCGAAAGAAGACATTTCACAAAACAGCTTATAACTTCATCAAAATTAGTCTGATTATCCTAACACTGATAACATAGAGTCCTTACCTGACATCAGATGGTATCCAACTGGTATATTCCAATTCCTGATCACCATTAGAAAAAATCGATAAGTGTATGGATCCAACGCGATACAGTAGAACTCCATGATCCGCGGGGCTCAGAGGATCCAGAATGAACTGTGGTAACCCCGGCTGCATCAGTGGACTGGAAAATGTGGAGTACCGGATTTTTTCCCCCATTCATTTTCATTGAGTCCATTCCAAAATCCCTTATGTCATCTGGGAGACGACAGGGGGCGCTTTTTTCCACAATGATCGCCGGCGCCGCTCGGCTATACTCGGGTAGGCTCGGGTGATGCAATAATTTTTCAGATCGCTAAAAAAAAAAAAAAAAATAATTCAGAGAAATCTCGTGAGTGGCTTTCAACCACCTATAAATAAACCCGAGTATTCTCGTGTGTGGCACGGAAAGTGTTAATATCATGCATGCCATGTGCTCTCCTGGTATTCACCACATGTGGAGTAGCAACCATTTTGTGCAAAAAATCACAACCCCGTTACGTGTTTGAATGTAACGGGGTTGTGAGATTGTAACGGGGTTGTGATTTTAACACTGATTTTGAAGTTATACAATAATAGTTAAATAAATTATTGAGCTTTTTCAACATGCTTATGCCACATACATATTAATTGTAATGTGCATGTTGCTGTGTGTGTGTGCTCACACGTTACCCTAGACTCAACCCTGTTACAGCTACATGTTTATTAATTATTTCTTTAAGTTTATGAAAAACAAATTCAACTTTTGAATAATTTTGTCTGAAACGTTTTGAGCAAACATAAGAATATTGATTTTAGTTCAAAATCTGAGGTCAAATCACATTTCTGATGAAAAAGCTTGCGGCTGCTGTCAAAAAAAGGCAAATTTCAGGGTTCAGAATAGCAAAAGTGTAGGATTTTTACGTAATTTTTAGACGAGCAATTATAGAAATGGTGTGAAGGACATCTAATTATTATAGAAATGTTTGACTTTTAGCACAAATACATGTTTTAATCTTATTCAGAGAGCTTCCAGAGTGTCCATAACGGGGTTGACAAATAATGGTGTCCATATCATACAATAATGACCAAAAATAATAGAGATTTCATGCCTGAGATGGGGAAATATATTTATCTGGAAGTTAAATATGTCATTCATCTTGAGGGGTGTTCAGAAAAGTAATACCTCTTGGTAAAAAAAATAAATCCCAAAATCCAAATCGGACTGGATTGGTGGAATGACTCAAGTATAAAATAGAAAGTCAAGTACGTAGACAAGTGTAAACAAAACAAAAGTGTTCAATATACATATACAATATAAAATGAATGCAGAGTAGAGAAAAAGTAACTGAGTTACAATACAATATACAGTACAATGCAGAAATGGGATGAGGTACAACTTAGGGCAGGGGTCGGCAATAGGCGGCCCGCGGGCCGAAATTGGCCCGCCAGCAATAATATCTGGCCCCTCAGATTATTAAAAAAAAAGAAAAAAAGGTGCGAGGTGCAATGTAGCGCTTGCTCAACTTGAAAAAAGTCGGTGGACAGTGCCTGGTGCTGAAATAACAAACAAGCAGTGTGGTGTGAAATTAAAACACCAGTTCAGTAAGTCATTCAAACTTTATCTTTAGTTATATATGACTGACGGCACCACACATGTGAACAGTAACAATGCATTTAAACTAAAGTCAAATCAGAGCAAAAAAAGCTGAATCTGCTTCAAGAAGATGTGCTACATTAGGTATAATAGAAGGAATTACAACAAGACATTTATTAACTAAATAAAACGTACAATTAGGATTTTAACCCTCTAAAGCCGGGTGCAACACTAGACATGTTTTGTAAAACATTGAATATCTTTGGATTTGTTTGTGATAAAGACTTGCTTTATTGTATCGGAATCGATTGTCATCTAAAAATGTTGTGCATCTCTCAGAGAATGCGTGGATGTAAAGCATAGAATCTTGAAATATCTAGATTGGTTGTTTTCCCTGGACTGCATCTAATCCGCTGTATCTATCCATTTATCACATATCTATGTCTGTCATTATAGCCAATGGAAATGCTAGAAATGGTCACGTGGACTGGGAGAACCAATGGAAAATTCCTATTGTTTCTCAATAGTCCAGTGCGCTCCACAGAAAGGGCTGTAGACGCATTGGTTGCGCGTAATGTAAGATAGGCCGATAAGAGAGAGGCGCTTGTCTCTGGTTTTATAATAAAATGGCAAACAGACAAAGGTATAATGTTCAGTGCAAATGTGTATGTTATTTACAGTTTATTATGCCACCTATGCAGCTCGTTTATTTTGTCCATTCTCTGCATCTGCCACAAATGTATGTCTTAGTTATAAGGTGGTCTGTCACAGAGTTAAAATGTTTTCACTATCAATATATTAAATTAGCCATTGTTTTTGTTTCCGGCCCCCCATACAATGGCTTGGAAAAGATTTGGCCCTCGGCCAAACCTAATTGCCTACCCCTGACTTAGGGTAAGGTGCAAAGTGAGTGTGTACATGTGGATGTGGATGTGTGTGCTGTGAGTGTAGATGATGGGTTGTTACATAGTGTCATTGTCGTTGAGCATCCTGATGGCCTGGGGATAGAAGCTCCTTCTGAGTCTCTCTGTACTGGCCATGAGACTCCGGTAGCGCTTGCCTGACCGCAGCAGTTCAAAGAGGCAGTTGTTTGGGTGGCTAGAGTCTTTTGTTATTCTCTTAGCCTTACTCCTGCAACGCTTGTTGTAAATGTCTTGGAGAGTGGGAAGCCCACCTCCAATTGTGCGTTCGGCTGAACGGGCCACTCTCTGTAGTCACCTCATTCTGGTGCCTGAGTCCATGACCACAGGTGGGCCTCTCTTCCACAAGTTTAAAGCTGAACATTCAACTGGAAAGTGGGTCTCGCCAGACAGAACACAGACCTTAACGGAAATAAAAAATGCTGTAATGTCTGAATGCAGGTGGGGGGAGGCAATGAAGAGAAAGAACACATAAAAGAAAAACAACACCCAGATGCCCAGACGGCATGATTTTACTCATCAGCTGAAATTCCCGACACATTCAAATTATCCCGGCCCAAGAATAATAAAGCTTGTGGGTTTCCGAGGCAGTTGTGTGTAAGAGAACGAAGCCACATAGTGAACCAGAGACTATTACATTGCATGTGAGGAGGCACGGGACAAAGCCCAGGCTAGAACGAGATCTTCCCGCTAAACCACAAAGTAGCAGGATTGCTGCTTTACCTCATCGCCGTATATATTCTGTAGCACTTCTACTTCCACACTGTGGGGGGGGGGGGGGGGCGCCATGATTAATCTCCCCCTGAATAAACTCGATGGGCCACATCTGCTTGTAATTGAGCATGTGATGATGATGATCATTTGGCTAACTTTGAGAAAAGCATTTAACCGTTGTATCAAATTGGTCATAACAGGATATCTAATTTGACTAATTTGTCTTTAATCACCCATAATAAATAGTTTTTGGATGTTTTCCATAATGAATTGACTTACATTCATCATCAATTCATCATCAATTCATCCGGTGTTTGTTTCTGTCAGGAAAACGACGTAAACGAGGGGGATCTCTTCCCTGGGCCGATGTATATTCCTGTATTCCTGTCCCGCTTGTCCGCTCTTTGTCTCCCCTGTCTGTCCACGTCTACATACGCATCTTACCGTCTCTCTTGTACTTAATTTACCTGTATCTCTCTCTCTGTCCACCTGTCTGTCCACTTGTCTCAAATAAGGTTCTTTCTGTTTTACTTTACTTAAAGCTGCACGGGTCGTTTTGAGAAGAAAAATAAAAAACCTCGACCATAAGTTACAAATGCTTGAATATTGTTTATATCTATCTATCTATCTATCTATATCTTGAAACAAGGTGAACCAACATTGCGCTTTGCCAAACAGATCATTTCTAGTTTCAAACAGTGCTCCAGGGATACAGTTTTTCTCTTTATGTATTCAATACTAAAGATACATCATAGTCTACTTAGACTTTTCGGTGGCTAGTTCCCCCCCCCCCCCCCCCCCCCCTCCAGCAAAGAAAAAACTACTTTAATTTAATTTACTTGACTTAATTAAATGTCTGTCTGTCTGTCTGTCTGTCTATCTGCCTGTCTAACTTACGGTCTGTCTGCATGTCTGTCTCACTGCCCATCTATCCGTCTCTTGATTTGATTTGATTTTATTCGAAAAAAACATCAAGGATGCTACACAAAAAAGTCAAGACTTATTTCCATTGTGGTCCTTGGTCTCAGACAGACAAGCAATACAAAAACATGACCATAAATAACAATATGACAAACTACATAGACATGTACATTTTAAGTGCAGTACAAACGTAGCCACAGACAACAATGTATAAGACAACATTTTCATGCATCTTAAAAACTAGTTTTTGACATTGTCGAGGAGCCATGATTTTTTTTTTTTTTTTTAGATTTTATTTATAGCATTTTCAGCTTTTTTGGTCAACGCAGGATCTTTTGGCCACGCAGGACCTCTTGGCCACGCAGGACCGACAGAGGAGAGAGGGTGAAGCGGGAGGTGAAGAGGGGAAGACATGCGGCACATGGCCACCGGGTCGGGGAATCGAACCCGGGGCGACCGATTCGCGACTCAGCGCGCTATGTTGTGTGCTACAGGAGCGCCCCCAAATGGGATTCGAACTAGCTTTTTGGCAAGCCTTAGTGTTTGGGAGACGGCGATATTGCCGCTGTGCCACAGTCTCACACTGAGGAGCCATGATTTGACTTTTTTCTTAAAATTGTGTCGGCTACTGATGCATTTTAGCTGTGTGGAGGTAGCCAATTCCAATTAGTGGCTCCGCAGAATTTTAAAAGAACATTTGCCCACATTTGTTTTGAACCTTGGACCCGTCTTGCCTTCAGGGCCGTACCGGGACTGTCTCCAGGCGCAGGACGCCGGCCACGTCACCAGCGGCATGTACCTGCTGAAGCCGGACGAGGCGGTGAGGCCCGTGCAGGTGTGGTGCGAGCAGGACATGGACGGCGGGGGCTGGACCGTCATCCAGAGCCGGCGGGACGGATCCGTCAACTTCTTCAGGAACTGGGAGAGCTACAAGGTGATTCAAATCAAATCAAATCTAATTTATTTGTAAGGCCCGACAACACACGTTAATGTCACCATGGGCCGGACACGTCTTCTTTAAACAAGTCAAGAAGAAACATCACAATAAGTCAAGAAACAAAACAAAAACACCATAAAGTCCAGAAAATGTCAAATAAATGCAAAATAAATGCAACACTCCCAGACGTACCCCATGCGAAGGTAAGGAAAAACTCACTAAAACCTAGCAATAGGAAAAAATGCACCACAGGCGATGTGGAGGAGAGAAACCTTAGAAGGGCCGTTCAAGGGGGGATCTCCCTTCTTAGATGTCGGTGATAGTAGTGTTGCTATAAAACAGACAAGACAGTTGGTAGGCATGCACTCATGTGTGTAGTGAAACACAGATAAGTGCATGCGATAGCAACTGAACATTTTGAAAGATTAAAGACAGAGCTGATAGCGGATCTATTTGAGGCAAAGGGGCGGCGCAGAGAGGGTCGCATCCTCCCGGTCATCATCACGGGACGTCCAATTGACAGTTACACCTCCACCGCGTCTCTCTCCCTCTCTCTCTCTCTACCCTCTACTCCCTCTCTCTCTCTGGCGCTTTTTTCAGAATGCGCAGCTGATCCAGAGACAACAGTAGCTGTTATATGACCCATCCATCTGGATCTCCGGCGGCAGACGGAACATTTCCTAAGACCTTGTGTTTTCACTTAGAATATAACGCCTGTGTCAGCATTATTCTCCCAGGGCCATTTGGTTTTTGAGATTCCCCATTATGAAACGTTAGACGTGCGCAGCGGGAAGGTATGTTCCACAGCTCAATCTGCACACGCGCGCACCTCTCTCCAAAACCGCCACTACTATCCCGCTGTTGCTGGGCTGGATGGATGGATGGATGGATGGGTGGCTGGGTGGCAGTGCTGTCTGGCTGACTACCCTCCTGGATGGGTGGCTGGCTGCCAGTGCTGTCTGGCTGACTACCCTCCTGGATGGATGGGTGGGTGGCAGTGCTGTCTGGCTGACTACCCTCCTGGATGGGTGGCTGGCTGCCAGTGCTGTCTGGCTGACTACCCTCCTGGATGGGTGGCTGGCTGCCAGTGCTGTCTGGCTGACTACCCTCCTGGATGGATGGGTGGGTGGCAGTGCTGTCTGGCTGACTACCCTCCTGGATGGATGGGTGGCTGCCAGTGCTGTCTGGCTGACCCACCTCTGCATATCGTAGGCCCACTCATCACCAGAGCTCTTTTTCGGGGCAAGACGAGATGATGATGATGATGATGGAGGATATCAGTGTTCGAGGCCTTAGAGATTCACTGTTCCATTCACGCCAGCCAGGCTTGTTTAGCTAGAAGCTAAATTACTCTCTTCAACACTGATTTGCCTCTCTGCTAGCCCACAAAGTACACACACACACACACACACACACACACACACACACACACACACACACACACACACACACACACACACACACACACACACGGACGGACGCATGCACATGCACACACAGCGCCAGAGAGGAGGTCCCTGACTGAAACCTCACATCATTCATCATCCCCGCTGGCTCAACCAGTTAATCCACAATCACGAACCACAACCATGTCTACGTGGAACTGTTCTGCAGGCACCCGGCCAGACGTAGATGGGTCGTGGTTATTCAACACACAAACACACACATACCGGTACCACCATTAGCCATGAGATTCAACAGATATGGGGAAGGGGGGGGAGGGGGTATTTGAAAGATGAACCATTTGGAAGATTGATGCTCATTTTCCAGTATAAATCCTCCAGCACTTCTCACGTACTTCTCACGTTTCTATACTCTATTTGTTCCAACTTGTTTTGAAAATCGAACTTCGTGAGTCGTCTTATACCGTAAACCGCCGTGGCCGAATGTCATGGAAAACAAACAGATACAAATTGTTCTCAAGGCCCAAATCCAAGATAAAGCCTTTGTGTTATGTCTAAACAATTCTCCTCTTTTGAAACGTGAAAGAGGGAGAGCAGAACAAACAAACTGGAACAATCTACCGGATGAAATAAAAAACAGCAGGAGTATTTTTAAGTTTAAAAAGATGTTTAAAAACAGGGTTCTAGAATCTCATAGTCAAATTTGACCTAGAATCTGTTTTCTCTACCATGATACTCGGGTATTGGAGATTAAGTTTTCAATTTCCTATGTTGGCTCAATGTCCTTTTCGGGAACGGTTTTTGTTGATGCAAACTTTAAAAAAAAATGTATTTTGTTTTTTAATTAGGGGGGTAGGTTGTTCTATAAGCCATTTGGCTTCAAACCTATCCTTTTCGCTTGTTTATTTGTAAACATTTCGAAAAATAATTCGTTTATTGTTTATTTATGTGTAAACATTCGAAATAAAGAATTCATTCATTCGAAATTCAAAGTAAAAGTTGTTTACTGTGTTTACTTCCCGTGACTGACTGCAGAACGGCTTTGGCAACATCGACGGAGAATACTGGCTCGGCCTGCGGGGCATCTACGACCTGGGGAGGCAGGGCAACTACCGGCTGCTGATCGAGATGGAGGACTGGATGGGCAAGAAGATCTACGCCCAGTACAGCAGCTTCCACCTGGAGCCCGAGAGCGAGGGCTACCGCCTGCGGCTGGGCGCCTACCAGGGCAACGCCGGCGACTCTCTCACCAGCCACAACGGCAAACAGTTCACCACCTTGGACCGCGACAAGGACGCCTACTCAGGTAGATGGGACTCCTGGGGGGCTCCTGGGGTGGTCTCACGGCATAGTTGGAGAAAGGAGAGAGAGAAGAAAGTGTTTTATTGAGTTTGGCTTACACTGTAAATATTAAATGATTTAGGCGGCTGGGTGGCGCAGCGGACATTGCGCTCGTCACCAACGCAAGAGACACCGGTATCGAATCCGGCTGTCGGCGTTGCCTCCGGCTTGGGCCGGCCATCATACTGGCTCAATTGGCAGAGTCAGCGGGAGGGGAGTCGATGGGTGGTATTCTGGTCGTTGTAAACAGCGACTCCTACAGGTCGGTCAGGGCGCCTGCACAGCAGAGACAGGAGATGTCGAGGGCAGTGTGAGCCTCCCACACGTTACACCTCACCAATGAGAGTCCGCGCTGGCAGGTGAAAAGAAGTG
Organism: Notolepis coatsorum; assembly: GCF_963971535.1. NCBI lineage: Eukaryota > Metazoa > Chordata > Actinopteri > Aulopiformes > Paralepididae > Notolepis > Notolepis coatsorum. Next base: position 6,734 of record NW_028169528.1, on the reverse strand, counting down.
GCTGGCTGACTCTGCATGTATCAGAGGGGACATGCGATAGATTCTTCAACCCTCCCTACGACCGACCAGTGGGGGGCACATGCACGCAACGATCAAGACAGGGGAGGGGGGAATTGGCATGACTAAATTGGGATGGGAGAAAAACTGAAAAAAATAAGGAGAAAAAGTGGATCAAAAAGAAAATATTGTATAAATCCATATATTTGTCATTTCTTCCCCCCAGAAATAACAATAATCTATCCACTGTACCGTATATCACTCCATTCCATAGAAAACATAATAATTTGGTAATTGGTAGGCTCCCAGTTCGATTCCAGTCCGAGTGTCCTCGAGCAAGACACTTAACCCCTCACTGCTCCTGATGAGCAGGTTGGCACCTTGCATGGTTGTCTCCTCCGTCTGTGTGTGAATGTGAGCCATAATAAGTTGTAAAGTCTATCCATTTAATTCACGTCAAAACCAAAAAAGGATAAACATAAATGTATACTGAGTCCAAGGGGTAATAATGGGAATTGTCCAGCGGGTGGAGGGAGAGGACCATGAATGAGTGGGGGATGTGAGGGAAACTGTCCAAGGAAGGAGAGTGAGTGGGGGAGGTGAGGCGCAGGGATAAGTCCAGGAATGCGAGGGAGGACCGGGTGGAACCTAACAACTTCTCTTTTCCAAAACAGGCAACTGCGCTCACTTCCACAAGGGAGGCTGGTGGTACAACGCCTGCGGCCAGGCCAACCTGAACGGGGTCTGGTACAGCGGGGGGGTCTACCGCAGCAAGTTCCAAGAGGGGATCTTCTGGGCAGAGTACGGCGGTGGGTTCTACTCCATGAGGTCCGTCCGCATGATGATCAGGCCCATAGACTAGAGGCGAGGAGCCAGGTGGTGGTGTGGTGTGCTGCTGGCTGAGGAGGAGGAGGAAGAGGAAGAGGAGGAGGAGGAGGAGGAGGAGGAGGAGGAGGAGGAGGAGGAGGAGGAGGAGGAGGAGGAGCAGGAGCAGGAGGAAGAGGAGGCGGCGGAGGAGGAGGAGGACAATGGACCCGCTGGGACCCAGCGACACAGCCTCTGCTTATGCAGCGAACCATGGGAGTCAGTAGGTCAGCGAGTAGCTAGAATTTCAGACTTTTTCATTTTAAATATATATATATATGGTGCAAATAATCGTATCCATTAAAAGACAGAAGGACATGACCCCAGACAAAAGGTGGATCTACTGTAAGGCCTGCTCTATAAGCCTGCAGGAATCCTGGACCACGCACCGCTGGATATTATAGCCAACCCTTAATAATAATGACTTGAACTGCGTCTCGTGTCGTCATCGGACATGAACTCTCGGGGGTTAAGCGCCGTGTGACAGTGTTTTGTATTATTATGTCACAATGGGTGAAGAGATGGAAGGTGCCGTGAGGTATGTCTTGTATAAACACCCTTACAGCTCCTGTACATGTGTGTGGAATTAAGAATACACGCCTGCATAGTGTAATTAATAATTATACCAACATGTGTCCTGTATATAAGGCACAGCAGCTCAATGTACCAGATCTAGCCTTCACTGTGACAATACAGAAGGTTAACCCTTTCACTGCCACATAACCAAACGGTTAACCCTTTCACTGTGACAATACAGAAGCCACACAACAAAGGGTTAACCCTTTCACTACCACACTACAGATGCTAAACCCTTTCACTAAGGATAAGGATAACTTGTATTAATCCCTCTTGGGGAAATTCTGTGACATACACATACAGCTCATACAGTCTCATTAAACAATCATTTCACAATCATTACATTTTTACAGTAATAACTACCACACAACAACGGGTTAACCCTTTCACTACCACACTACAGAAGGTTAACCCGTTCACTACCACACGTCTGTAGTGTGGTAATGAAAGGGTTAAACGTCTGTAGTGTGGTAGTGAAAGGGTTAAATGTCTGTAGTGTGGTAGTGAAAGGGTTAACCTTATGTAGTGTGGTTTGATTGATTGATTGATTGACAACTTTATTAACAGATTGCAGAATGGGTACAATACAGTACAATTGGGTACAATACAGTACAATACTGGTAGTGAAAGGGTTAATGATACAGTTCTTCTCCTGCCTTCAAGAGGATAGCGTTAGCACTGGTGTCAGGGGAGAGGTTTAGTGTCCCGCGGTATATTATACATAAAGGGGAAGAGTGTGAGTGTTAACGTGGAGCGAACGTGTCATTAAGGTGAGTAGCTCAATTCTAGTTGTGATGTCGTTTCGGAGTGAAACGGGAGAGTTGAAAACATCGGGGTCGACGCTTAGTTTCCAGAGAGAAAAAAGTCACGGTGTTATTGGTTGTGCGAGCCTACATAAGCACACGTCATATTTAGTTTTACAGGAAGATTGGATTTTGATGTACGTTGATTTTCTGTGTATTATTTTTGGATATATTGTTAAATAGGCGCGTAATGTGATTGATTTACATTTAAATTGATCTAAAACGGTTTAAAGGGCAATTTTTTTCATTTTCAGCTCGACAATTAAATGTCGATGCTGTGTTATATAGTATAGTACAGCTGTGTTATAGTAGCAAGGAGCTGGAGTTTTGTTTAGTCTGTTGTGCTTTTTTTCTTTTTTTAAAGGGATAGTCCACCATTTTAAGAATCCTACAGTATCAGATTATTCACAACCTGAGAGTCCTTTGAGTCCATCCAAAAAGCACTTGCAGTGTTTGGTTTTATTTGAGATTCTGGGATGTCGGAAGAAGATATTTGCATGAGTTACCATCATGCTAAGCGTGCAAGTGGACGTCGGTGGAGGGCGTGAAACATACACGATGCTAACAAAGACTAACATGTTCTACTTTAAATATCTCAAAAACCAAAACGCTCCTTTTTTTATATAAGGACTCGCAGTTTGTGACAAATCAGATCGACCTCTTACGTGTGGATTATCCTTTTATTATCCAACAGCTCTACATCCATCACTAATGAGGCCTAAGATCGTCTAACCGACCTCTTAACGAGCCGGAGAAACACAGGCGATCCACATAATGAACGTCATGCAAGGCTTTTCACTCGACTGTGTGAGTCGTCGGAATCAGGTTGCAAATTTGAGGTCCTGTTTGACTAACGTTGATAAAAGACTCAACTTGACGTTGACCTGGTGTTCATGACTTGAGACTTGACTTTGACTTGAGGCAGACGACTTGAAACCTTTTATTAAACTGCAAGAATAATTAGCATTTTCTCTAGATATTGAGCGTGAATAGTTACCGTTTTGAAACACGACTGGGTGACTTCTAGTGCAGTGAGCGCAACCCAGGCTTAGAAGACAATGTCTAGCATTACTTATTGATTGATTGAATGAATGAAAACTTTATTAACAGATTGCAGAATGGGTACAATACAGTACGGCTCAATACACACAATTGTTAATAAGGGGATGCAGACCAGAGAAAGGGGTCCCCCATTTTCAATTCATAACCGTTTAGTTTTTGTACAAAACGGTACTCGGATATTGGATGCAAAGAGGGAAACTGTTGTTGGGGGTATAATAATCTATTTCGGCATTCAAATGGTCTTAGATAAAGATTTAAAACCGCCATGATCATCCAGACATGCTAGTCACCCTCCACACCGTATCATATCAGTCTTTTTTTTTTTTTTTTTTTTTATTATTGCAAAACAGAAATTATTAAAAGTCAGTACTCAACACACAATGCATAATGAAACTAACAGTCAAGGTGGTTAAAATTACATGCAAGTACAGAAACAAGACAAAAAAAAAAAAGTCTATAATAATATTTTACCGTATACAGTGTATATCCAGCGAAATTAACAATTATACAAATGCTTATACAGGACATACCCCTAATACCTATTTTCTAAAACCCTACACACATATGCTCCAGCTCGAACCCCCCCCTCCCGGACCCCTCTTTGGATAGTACCTCCATTATCCCTCACTCCTAACCAGACACTACCATTATAAGCTTGCTTTTATTCTCTCCACCACTTCTACCCACATTGACATTTTGGATTAGTTGAGACCCAGAATTCTTGCTGTAGATATTTCTTGATATATCACATCAAGATATGTAAGAGACCAAACATATCAGTCATTTCAACTCTCTATTTTAACATGACTCACTCTCCTCTATGTGGCAAACGGTCAATGGAAGACCTAATTAACGGGAGAATGACAAACTGCTTAGAGATGGAATAGCAAACCAATATTTTAAATTTAAAGAATTTAAAGAATTTAAAGAAATCACAGGAAATTCACTGTATTATTTTACAGATTACTTTTGTTTTTCTACTTTAAGTGTAAATGCCATAAAAATACAGTAAATTACCTTTTATCAAAATATTAACCATTAAATAAAGGTTGTAATCTGTAAATGTATTTGATTTTACTGTAATTTGACAGTAAGTATTTGGCAACCGTTGCTGTCAGACATTTACCGTTTTTTTTACAGTTTTCTTTTTTACAGTGTACAGTCGGGGGGGATATTTGTAGGAAGGAGGTTGAAAAGAAAAACACAACTGCAGCTCACAAAGGTAGCAGTAACTAGTGATTGGTGGACACACTACTGTATATTACACTCATATTTCCATTAACCCTTTCACTACCAAATGATTAACCCTTTCACTGCCACACTACAGAAGGTTAACCCTTTCACTGCCGCACGACAGACGGTTAACCTTCTGTAGTGTGGTAGTGAAAGGTTAACCTTCTGTAGTGTGGTAGTGAAAGGTTAACCTTCTGTAGTGTGGTAGTGAAAGGGTTAAGTGAATACCAACAGAAGTATCTCAAGTATCAACAGGCAGCTACCAGACATTCACAGAATCTATACCAACTGGTCTCCATCAGAATCATATTTTAAAATATGAGAAAATAATCTATTTCATTTGATCAACAAAAACTATTTAGTTAAATATGTTTTACCCAAACTAATATAAAAGTAGTACTGATTATTTTTGTATTTTGCACTCAAAATTAGGTATTGGTATTGATAAGCAGTGTCAATAGTGGTATTAGTATTGATTAAATAACCATACCCCATCCCCTAGTTGCAGAGGTGAACTAACTAACTAGATTAACAAGTGCACTTTTCTGACGACATATAGCTCCCCCTTTCTCTTCTGTTTTAAGCGCTTCATTCAGGTCACTTGACTTGGGACTTGCTCGACCCCGAGCTCGTCACTGCTCGACGTTTAGCAGTGACTCCCCTTGTGACTCGCTCGACGTTTAGCAGTGACTCCCCTTGTGACTCGCTTGACGTTTAGCAGTGACTCCCCTTGTGACTCGCTCGACGTTTAGCAGTGACTCCCCTTGTGACTCGCTCGACGTTTAGCAGTGACTCCCCTTGTGACTCGCTTGACGTTTAGCAGTGACTCCCCTTGTGACTCGCTCGACGTTTAGCAGTGACTCCCCTTGTGACTCGCTCGACGTTTAGCAGTGACTCCCCTTGTGACTCGCTCGACGTTTAGCAGTGACTCGCCTTGTCTCGCTCGACGTTTAGCAGTGACTCGACTTGTGACTCGCTCAACGTTTAGCAGTGACTCGCCTTGTCTCGCTCTACGTTTAGCAGTGACTCGCCTTGTGTCTCGCTCGACGTTTAGCAGTGACTCCCCTTGTGACTCGCTCAACGTTTAGCAGTGACTCCCCTTGTGACTCGCTTGACGTTTAGCAGTGACTCCCCTTGTGACTCGCTTGACGTTTAGCAGTGACTCCCCTTGTGACTCGCTTGACGTTTAGCAGTGACTCCCCTTGTGACTCGCTCAACGTTTAGCAGTGACTCGCTTGACGTTTAGCAGTGACTCGACTTGTGACTCGCTTGACGTTTAGCAGTGACTCCCCTTGTGACTCGCTTGACGTTTAGCAGTGACTCCCCTTGTGACTCGCTTGACGTTTAGCAGTGACTCCCCTTGTGACTCGCTCAACGTTTAGCAGTGACTCGCTTGACGTTTAGCAGTGACTCGCCTTGTGACTCGCTCGACGTTTAGCAGTGACTCCCCTTGTGACTCGCTCAACGTTTAGCAGTGACTCGCTTGACGTTTAGCAGTGACTCCCCTTGTGACTCGCTCAACGTTTAGCAGTGACTCCCCTTGTGACTCGCTCGACGTTTAGCAGTGACTCGACTTAAACACAGGGACTCTGGACCCGCTTGTGACTTGAAGGTTATAAGACTTGAGACTTGCTTGTAACTTGAAGGTTCTAAGACTTGAGACTTGCTTGTGACTTGAAGGTTATAAGACTTGAGACTTGCTTGTGACCTGAAGGTTATAAGACTTGAGACTTGCTTGTGACCTGAAGGTTATAAGACTCGAGACTTGCTTGTGACTTGAAGGTTATAAGACTTGAGACTTGCTTGTGACCTGAAGGTTCTAAGACTCGAGACTTGCTTGTGACTTGAAGGTTATAAGACTCGAGACTTGCTTGTGACTTGAAGGTTATAAGACTCGAGACTTGCTTGTGACTTGAAGGTTATAAGACTTGAGACTTGCTTGTGACTTGAAGGTTATAAGACTCGAGACTTGCTTGTGACTTGAAGGTTATAAGACTCGAGACTTGCTTGTGACTTGAAGGTTATAAGACTCGAGACTTGCTTGTGACCACACGTGTGACGTACTCCCGCTCTGCCTATATTATTTATATATCGTTTCCTTACATTTGCAGTGTTATTGTAAATGCATTTGGTCTACTTTATCCTAATGCATTTGACCAGAAGTTTTTGTATAATTTATGTGTACCATTAAATATCATA
>NW_028169529.1:12500-61206 GCF_963971535.1 Notolepis coatsorum | reverse complement strand
AGCTATACATATCTAGGTTTACAAATCAGCTCCACTGGAAATTTCTGTTCAGCTGTAAAGGAACTCAAGGAGAAAGCAAAAAGGGCTTTCTATGCCATCAAGCGTTCAGTTCAAATCCAAATTCCAATCAGGACATGGCTCAAAATATTTAAAGCAGTTATAGAATCAATTGCACTGTACGGCAGTGAGGTATGGGGCCCTTTATTAGTAACGGATTGGGCAAAATGGGACAAAAATCCAATTGAGATCCTGCATGTAGAGTTCTGCAAAACAATTCTCAGGGTACAAAGGAAAAGCCCAAACTCTGCATGCAGGGCTGAATTAGGACAATATCCGTTACTCATAAATATGCAAAAAAGATCAATTAAATTCTGCAGCCATATTAAAAAAAGTGACCCGGCCTGCTATCATCATAAAGCCCTGCGGCCTGCCAAAAGCTGGACCTACAAAGGAGCCCCTTTTGTCAACTCATAATGAAACTGGCTGACATCTCACACTCTGACATTACAAACCCTAGCCAGCCTCAGAAGATTAGACCTAACCAAATTATAACCAAAGAAAAAGATAAATACATTACGTATTGGAATCAACTCACACAATCACAACACAAATTAGAAACATATTTGGCCCTAAACAGACAGTATACTGTGGCAGACTACCTCAGCACAGTAACTGATAAGAATCTAAGAAAGACTCTGACAAAGTACAGACTGAGTGACCATGGTTTGGCGATAGAGAAGGGCAGACAGACAGACCTGGCTGCCCAGAGAGGAGAGGTTGTGCTGTATTTGTGATGAGGGAGCCATAGAGACAGAACTACACTTCCTAACACAATGTGAAAATTACAGAAATATTAGGGAGGAATTATTTCCAAAAATTGAAAAAATTTTCCCAGAATTCCAAAGTATGACAGAAGTGCAGAAATTGCCATTCCTCCTGGGGGAACAGAACGAATGTGCAGTTTTAGCTGCAAAATATGTCAATTCATGTCACAAGAAAAGGGACAACCAGTAGGACACATATACTGTATATACATGTACCATGTTTTACTCACCGCACCATCTCCTTTATTTCTTTGAGCTTGTTCTGTTGATATTGTTGTTGTATTGTATAATGTTGTTTGCTGTTTATGTCATAATTGTGCTTTGGCAACATTTGTGAAATTTCATGCCAATAAAGCTTTTTGAATTGAATTGAATTGAATTGAGAGAGAGAGAGAGAGAGAGAGAGAGAGATAGAGAGAGAGAGGGGGGCAGAGAGAGAGAGGGGGCAGAGAGACAGAGGGGGGGGCAGAGAGAGAGAGAGAGAGAGAGAGAGAGGGGGGCAGAGAGAGAGAGAGGGGCAGAGAGAGAGAGAGAGAGAGAGAGGGGCAGAGAGAGAGAGGGGGGGGGCAGAGAGAGAGAGAGAGAGGGGGGCAGAGAGAGAGAGGGGGCAGAGAGAGAGAGGGGGGGGGGCAGAGAGAGAGAGAGAGAGAGAGGGGGGCAGAGAGAGAGAGAGGGGCAGAGAGAGAGAGAGAGAGAGAGAGAGAGGGGCAGAGAGAGAGGGGGGGGGGGCAGAGAGAGAGAGGGGGGCAGAGAGAGAGAGGGGGCAGAGAGAGAGGGGGGGGGGCAGAGAGAGAGAGAGAGAGAGAGGGGGGCAGAGAGAGAGAGAGGGGCAGAGAGAGAGAGAGAGAGAGAGAGAGAGAGGGGCAGAGAGAGAGAGGGGGGGGGCAGAGAGAGAGGGGGGGCAGAGAGAGAGAGAGGGGCAGAGAGAGGGGGCAGAGAGAGAGAGGGGGCAGAGAGAGAGAGAGGGGGGGCAGAGAGAGAGAGGGGGCAGAGAGAGAGAGAGAGGGGGGGCAGAGAGAGAGAGGGGCAGAGAGAGAGGGAGAGAGAGAGAGGGGGCAGAGAGAGAGAGTGGGGGCAGTGAGAGAGGGAGAGAGAGAGAGAGGGGGCAGTGAGAGAGGGAGAGAGAGAGAGAGGGGGCAGAGAGAGAGTGGGGGCAGTGAGAGAGGGAGAGAGAGAGAGGGGGCAGAGAGAGAGGGAGAGAGAGAGGGGGCAGAGAGAGAGAGTGGGGGCAGTGAGAGAGGGAGAGAGAGAGAGAGAGGGGCAGTGAGAGAGGGAGAGAGAGAGAGAGGGGGCAGAGAGAGAGAGTGGGGGCAGTGAGAGAGGGAGAGAGAGAGAGGGGGCAGTGAGAGAGGGAGAGAGAGAGAGAGGGGGCAGAGAGAGAGGGGGCAGAGAGAGAGAGTGGGGCAGTGAGAGAGGGAGAGAGAGAGAGAGGGGGCAGTGAGAGAGGGAGAGAGAGAGAGAGGGGGCAGAGAGAGAGAGTGGGGGCAGTGAGAGAGGGAGAGAGAGAGAGAGGGGGCAGTGAGAGAGGGAGAGAGAGAGAGAGGGGGCAGAGAGAGAGTGGGGGCAGTGAGAGAGGGAGAGAGAGAGAGGGGGCAGTGAGAGAGGGAGAGAGAGAGAGAGGGGGCAGAGAGAGAGGGGGAGAGAGAGAGGGGGCAGTGAGAGAGGGAGAGAGAGAGAGGGGGCAGTGAGAGAGGGAGAGAGAGAGGGGGGGCAGAGAGAGAGGGAGAGAGAGAGAGAGGGGGCAGAGAGAGAGATAAGAGAGAGAGAGAGAGGGGAGATAGAGAGGAAGATAGATAGAAAGAGAGGAGACAGAGTCAGAGAAAAAAGGAGGGAGAGAGAAAAAGGGACAGATATTGTTTTAAAAAGAATGTGTGTGTATGTATGTACAGTATGTATGTATGTGCCACAGTTTAAATTAGCTGGTATTTTAATGTGCAGTTAGTATTTCAGTTTTCTGAATATTGTTATTTATTTCTGTATTTATTTACATTAGTCTGCCGGTGTTCGCCAAATTACACATGTTCAACCATTTTTATTAATTCAGACAATCGTTTAATATTTGTATTAGTTCAAACGACCTTCATTCACAAGGTGATGGGATGAGCAGAGGTTCTGCTCTCATTAACCCTTTCACTGTGACAATAAACAGAAGGTTAACCCTTTCACTGCCACACAACAGCAGGTTAACCCTTTCACTGCCACACTACAAAAGGTTAACCCTTTACTATCAGAGTAAAGGGTTAACCTTTTGTAGTGTGGCAGTGAAAGGGCTAAGAGACAACAGCTCTGACATACTGTAGGGGACATCACATGCATTACATTTACATTTACATTTAGTCATTTAGCTGACACTTTTATCCAAAGCGACTTACAAGTTCTGTACGACAAGTCAGCAGGAAGGAACAACTCTATCAGCTGAGCAACAATGTTCATCAAAGTGTTGAGTGCTACAGTGTAGGTTAGTTTATTAATGCATGACAGTAAGGTTAGTTAGGGTTAGATTTTAATTTTTTTTTTTTTAATTCAGATAATGGTTGAAGAAGTGAGTCTTTAGTCGACGGCGAAAGATTGGACGGGATTCGGCTGTCCTAACTGGGGCGGGTAGTTCATTCCACCATTGTGGGGCAATGACTGAGAATAGGCGACTTCTCTTTGATGACCCTCCGGGAGCTTGGATAGGAGTAGGTCTGAGGCGGCCAGAAGATGCAGAGCGTAGGGGTCTTAAGTGTGTAGTTAGAGACCATTGACCGGAGGTAGGCGGGAGTAGTTTCTTTGCTGCACGGTATGCCAGGTCGAGGGCCTTGAAGCGGATACGTGCAGCAATGGGGAGCCATGGGCCGACTTCGGTAGGTTTGAGATCAGGCGGGCCGCTGCGTTCTGAATGAGTTGAAGAGGCTTGGTGGCAGTGGCCGGGAGGCCAGCAAGCAGTGCGTTGCAGTAGTCGAGGCGGGAGATGACTGTTGATTGGACGAGGAGTTGGGTGGCTTCTTTTGTCAGGAAGGGGCGGATCCTTCTGACGTTGCTCAGGAGGAATCTGCAGGTTCTGGTTGTCGCTGCGATGTGAGCAGAGAAGTTCAACTGGTCGTCGAGGACAACACCAAGGTTCTTGGCGGTCGGGGACGCGGTCACAGCTGCATTCTCGACTATGATGGAAAGGTCTGTCAGGGCATTAGATACGAGACATCACAGGCATTCAGGATATCGGACACTGGGGACATTGTATCCTTATTTTCAATCGATGTCATCTCACATGGTCAGTTCTCTCAGATCCACTCTGATTTCACCGTAGAGGAAGTGGTATTTCTGACGCTTTTTCGCCCTCATTGAGTTAAGGGGGAGTGAGTCATGCTATCATCACAACTAGCACTGTACCTATGATTGACAGCTAACTGCGGTATGAAGGTACGTTCGAGCGGGTAATCGCTAACACCGCGCTGGTTTATTTTGCAGATCAGAACTTTGATTGGAGCAATCTGAAAAATTAAGCTTCGGCTGTGTTTATAGTTGTTGTTGTTGTTGTTGTTGTTGTTGTTGTTGTTGTTGTTGTTGTTGTTGTTGTTGTTGTTGTTGTTGTTGTTGTTGTTGTTGTTGTTGTTGTTGTCATTGTATTACTTAGGACACGTTGTATATATTTTTTATTATCTTTATTATCTCAGGTGTGAACTCTAGATCAGCACTTACTGAGTTTTGAATTCTTCAGTGAATCCTGGGCCAATCCTGTACGACACGTTCAGCGCTCCTTTCCAGTTGTTGGGCGGAATCTCGCCTCCCATGTTCCTATTGGATGAAAAAGAATAGACATTTTGTTGTTGCTCTTAGTTGCTCTGATTGGATAGTAGATTCAATAGGGTTGCATATCAGGGTATTATATGGCATCATTGTCTCACATTTTCAAGATGCCAACTAAGATTTTGGATTATTTGAAATAAGGATTGTGTTGAATAAGCCATTTAGTGGTTGGTTCTACAAGGTCCTCAGTTTGTGTCGAGTGCCATCGACCATCAGGGGTTAACGGAATTCCTTATTTGGAAGATGAAACTAACTTCAGCAGGTGCATGGCATCATGGTAGCCAATGGGGTGCACTGGAATCTTGGGAAGCCCCACCCCTTCCTCAAGGCTGGACCTATAGGTGTATTCTAGGAGAGAGAGCAAAATCACACTTTTATTGATCTGATTGTTGACCTTTCATGAAAACCTGATGAGAGACTTCAGCGTGTGACGTCTGGGAGTAGCCCGTCTAAATTATGCAGGGGTCCATTTTGGGTCCTGTTCTTTTAACAATTCATATGAATGATATTGTCTCTTCATTGAGTGGTTGTCAAGTCCACCTTTATGCTGATGATACTATTGTTCTAATTCTGTACAGCCACCCATTTCACCGAGCCAGGAGAATCTGCAGCCTTGATAGTCTATATCAGAGACAGTCCACAGACCTGAGCAGGAGATTCCAGGAGAGAGGGTATCCTACAGAATGGATAGATAAAGCTGCTAACCGCTTTGATGTGGCCACACAGGACGAATGCCTGCAACCTAGCATTAGACCCACTAAGGACCAGTCCCTGCTGTGCTGCACTACATACTCTCCTGTAGGTTTTAAATTCACAAAGATCCTACATAAACACTGGCACATCATCAACTCTGATCCCAAACTCCAAGCTGTCTTCAAGGAACCTCCCACCGTAGTTTACAAACGCCCCCCCAACCTGAGAAACCAACTAGTGAGATCCTACAGCCCACCCACTGCTCACAGACCCACGTTCCTAGATAACACCCCGGATGGGAACTATAAGTGTGGTAACTGTGCTCAGTGTGGCTATACTATTAAGAGTAAGACCTACACACATCCACGTAATGGTAAAACCCTCAGAGTCCGTGGCTTCATCACCTGTAGCTCCACTCATGTCATCTACCTCTATCAAATGCCCTTGTGGCCTGAGCTATGTAGGCAAAACCAACCGGCAACTCAAAATACGCATCAGCGAACACCGCAGCAACATCAGATGTGGTGATGAACACAACCCGGTTGCAGTACACTTTAGACAGGCAGGACACAATATCAGCACATTAAGATACACTGGCATTGAAAAGGTAGAGAGACCAGCGAGAGGAGGAGACCATGGCAAACTACTTTTGCAGAGAGAGACCTACCATATTCACACCCTGCAGACTATGGCCCCTCTTGGACTGAACGAAGAGTTTGACGTCAAACCCTTCCTGTAAATACACACATTCTGTCTGGGTCTCTGTTTTCTCATTATATATTTTTTCTCTATTTTACATGTGAAAGTGTGTTACATCTAACTACTAACTACCGTACTTATTGTAACTATGTACCGTATGTTCTAACACTTAAGCTGTAATATGTGTTGTACATTTGTAGCCTATAGGCTAATTGATTTAAACTTTGACCCGGTTCATCCCCTAATATGTATATATACCCCCCCCCCCCCCTTTTCACATGTTGGTGACACTTGAAAAATGCCGAAACGTTGTGTTATAGTATATTAAACTTGGGAACACTGCAGACGGTGTACTGACTTTTTTTCCACAACTTTACAAAATTAAGTTTGACATTTACAGTCAGGCCTCAAGAGGCCGCGTGATGTCTGATATAAATAAAAACACTTCACATCACAGTGGATAAATAAATAAGAACTAAAGCTAATTGCGTGGATATATCTATAGTGGAATAGACTGTATTAATATTCCATATTTATACCGTCTGGTTTCACGCTCCTTGTTTTTTTTTTTTATCCACTTTTTCTCCCATTTTTCTATATTTTTCTCCCATCCCAATTTCGTATCATCCAATTCAACCCTCCCCTGTCACGGACGCTGTTTCTTGCCTCCCACAAGCCGGCTGCAATGTGGACTAAGTCATACATAGCACAAGTCCCCTCCGGTACTTGAGGTAACAGCAGTCGCATCTTTTCACCTGCGCAGCTCGATCTCTCAGTGGCGAGGAGTAACGCGTGGGAGGCTCACGCTGCCCCCGACACTTCCTGATTCTACTGCGCAGGCGCACCAACCGACTTGTAGGAGTCGCTTGTCCACAACGCCCGATCCCCACCCTTCAGTTTCCCTCCCCGTAATACGGCCAATGTGTATTACTGCGGACGACCAGCTAAACTGAAAACAATGTGGAGAGCTGGATTCGAACACGCGAATCCTAGCGTCTCCACACTGGTGGCGAGTGCCTTGCCCACTACACCACCTAGCCGCCCATTTCACGCTCCTTGTTAAAGATATTCATATATCTTTGTATTCTTTTATCTGCAATGTCTGAATAACTAATGTTCGATAAGATCAAGAGAACATTACTCTGTGTCTCTGTGTGTCTGGCATGTTTCTGCAGAGGTGGGCACTTCTGCTAAAGAAGGAAGACTCCTCTTTTCACTTTCACAAAGCCATTTCCTGTTAACCTAGATGCACAGGCATCCGTTGTAACTTACTGCAAAAGTCAGCGAGAACCACATCCTTTAGTATAATGGTCAGCAAGACCAAGTATGTATGTTGTGTCACATGATGTCTTCTTTCTCTGTCTCTCGCTCTGAATAAAAACACAGTGACAGGAAGTGTTTCCTCAGTGTGCTCTGACAAGAGTCTCACTCGAGTGAGACTAAAGCCGCCTGTGTGAGACGCGAGCAGGAAGGAGGAGATGGGAGTCCTTCCAATCGGAATATGTTGTTTCTTTACACATATGTTGGATTATGAATATGTCTTTATAGCTATGCTGCCAGGCTGGTCCGCGACCCTCCGTGCTGCGATCACCAGCGGGGAGAATATGCTCACGCGAGCGGCATCGCTGAGCTCTGGTGACGGTCTTATTGGGGCTTATGCCGAGAAGCAGTAACACAACATTGCAACTGTTGTGTTACTGCTTTCTGACCGAATTAGTCATTCATTTGTAGCTATAAAGACATATTCATAATCCAACATATGTGTAAAGAAACAACATATTCCGATTGGAAGGACTCCCATCTCCTCCTTCCTGCTCGCGTCTCACAGCAGGCGGCTTTGCTCTCACTCGAGTGAGGAGGAGCGGAAGACCGTTGGTTCTCCAACATACAGCGGTGTGCTCTTCAGAATGTACCGGGAGAAACGTTTACTGTACCCTGCAGACATAATAAGCATATAAGCAGTGCTTACTAACGTTATTAGTTACGTTATTTCTGACCGAATTAGTCATTCATTTGTCTAGCACAGTCTCTAACAGTGTAACAGTAAGAAGCATTTTGGTTAAAAGTATTCTGTACTTCTGTATGACAACAATGTATGCCTTTCAAATGTTAAATGATAAATGATTAAATGATACACAGCGAAATCTACGCTCTCTCATCCTGCTTTCGCCAACGGCAGCGATGTGAAAGGCGAAGTGAACTCCAGCAGTAGCGCGCTTGCCGCTGCGGCTGACGCGGGGGCGTGCCACGCACGTCACGTGCCTGTCGCGGCCAATCAGGCCTACCCCGGAAATGGAAACGGTTGCGGAACTGATACAGGCATCCCGGGGTGAGGGGGGGGGGGTCACCTCTCTACCTTTAGCAGGGTATCCCGGGGTGAGGGGGGGGGGGGTCACCTCTCTACCTTTAGCAGGGTATCCCGGGGTGAGGGGGGGGGGGGGGGGGGGGGTCACCTCTCTACCTTTAGCAGGGTATCCCGGGGTGAGGGGGTCCCCGGCTCCGTTCAGGTTGAGGACGTTCCCCCTCTGGACTCCGCCCCCCGGCAGGTTCCAGCCCTCGGGGTACGGCTACGGCGTCACACAAACACCACAGAAGAAGAGATTATAGTTCCAGCCCTCAGCATCACACAAACACCACAGAAGAAGAGATTATAGTTCCAGCCCTCAGCATCACACAAACACCACAGAAGAAGAGATTATAGTTCCAGCCCTCAGCATCACACAAACACCACAGAAGAAGAGAGTATAGTTCCAGCCCTCAGCATCACACAAACACCACAGAAGAAGAGATTATAGTTCCAGCCCTCAGCATCACACAAACACCACAGAAGAAGAGAGTATAGTTCCAGCCCTCAGCATCACACAAACACCACAGAAGAAGAGATTAGTTCCAGCCCTCAGCATCACACAAACACCACAGAAGAAGAGATTATAGTTCCAGCCCTCAGCATCACACAAACACCACAGAAGAAGAGATTATAGTTCCAGCCCTCAGCATCACACAAACACCACAGAAGAAGAGATTATAGTTCCAGCCCTCAGCATCACACAAACACCACAGAAGAAGAGATTAGAGTTCCAGCCCTCAGCATCACACAAACACCACAGAAGAAGAGATTAGTTCCAGCCCTCAGCATCACACAAACACCACAGAAGAAGAGATTATAGTTCCAGCCCTCAGCGTCACACAAACACCACAGAAGAAGAGATTAGTTCCAGCCCTCAGCATCACACAAACACCACAGAAGAAGAGATTAGTTCCAGCCCTCAGCATCACACAAACACCACAGAAGAAGAGATTATAGTTCCAGCCCTCAGCATCACACAAACACCACAGAAGAAGAGATTAGTTCCAGCCCTCAGCATCACACAAACACCACAGAAGAAGAGATTAGTTCCAGCCCTCAGCATCACACAAACACCACAGAAGAAGAGATGAGTTAGAATACAGAGAGGTTATTATCCTCCGACTGCAGCTGCACAGCAATGGTTGAGAGAGAGAGTGTACAGGAGAGGTAAATAATAAAGATGAGTGGAACAAATAGATAATAATATAATATACCAGTCATTTAATATGATTCAATATACCAGTAGGCCTGTGTTTAGTCTCTTTAGTGATCTACAGTTACAGTCCCTACCTTGACTCCCGGGGCAAAGTAGTCTGCTGGGTCTGAGAACATGATGATCCCCTTGGCTCCTGCTAACATGGCATTCTTTACCTGAGAGAGAGAGAGAGAGAGAGAGAGAGAGAGAGAGAGAGAGAGAGAGAGAGAGAGAGAGAGAGACTTATAATATAATATAATGTAGTATAATACAAGGCAATACAATACAATATAATACAAGGCAATACAATACAATACAACAATACAATACAATACCTTGTTTCCTCTGAATATCTTGCCATATCTCACGATGACAATCTTCTCCGTCACATTGATGCCCATCTCACGCTCTAACTGGAAGAAGTCCTCTGTACGCCCATAGTTCACATACACCAGGTCCCCCTGGGAGAGAGAGAGAGAGAGAGAGAGAGAAGAGAGAGAGAGAGAGAGAGAGAGAGAGAGACTTGACTTTCGTTGACTTCCAAAAAGCATTTGACTCAATTTGGCACGAGGGTCTGCTGTACAAACTGTTAGATAGTGGCATTGGAGGGAAAACCTACGACCTCATAAAGTCAATGTACACCAACAACACATGTGCTGTGAGGATTGAGGGAAAACACACAGACTTCTTCCCTCAATGCCGGGGGGTTAGACAGGGGTGCAGTTTGAGTCCAACCCTCTTCAACATATACATAAATGAACTGGCAAAAACATTGGAACAAACTGCAGCACCTGGCATCCCCCTAGCAAACACAGAAGTCAAATGCCTACTGTTTGCAGATGACCTGGTGCTGCTGTCCCCAACAAAAGAAGGGCTACAGCAGCACCTTGACCTTCTGCACAAATTCTCCCAGACATGGGCACTGACAGTAAACCTAAACAAAACTAAAATTATGATATTCCAAAAAAGGCCCAGCCTACAACAACAAAAACACAAATTCCTCCTAGACACAATTTCCCTAGAACACACAAAAAACTACACATATCTCGGCCTAAACATCAGTGCTACAGGGAACTTCAATCAAGCTGTGAACGACCTGAGAGACAAAGCAAGAAGGGCTTTTTATGCCATAAAAAGGAACATCATATTAGACATTCCAGTCAAAATCTGGCTCAAAATATTAGACTCCGTCATAGAACCAATTTCCCTATATGGTTGTGAAGTCTGGGGCCCACTTGCAAACCAAGACTTCACCAAATGGGACAAACACCCAATTGAGACTCTGCATGCAGAATTTTGCAAATCCATTCTCCGCACCCAACGGAAAACGCCAAATAATGCATGCAGAGCAGAACTAGGAAGATACCCACTAATCATAAAAATTCAAAAAAGAGCATTCAAATTCCACAACAACCTAAAAGAAAGCGACCCAGACACACTCCACAACATAGCCCTCACCCACAGAGAGACCCTCGATAGATGCCCACTCAGCCAGATGGTTCACAAACACAAGCAGAACCACCAGACAGTAACCACACTGGACTAAATCAAATTATAAGAAAACAAAAAGAAAACTATCTGACACATTGGAAAGAAACAACCCAAAACCAGAGCAAATTGAAATGCTATTTGGCCCTAAACAGAGAGTACACAATGGCAGAATACCTGAGCACCGTGACTGACCCAAAACTAAGAAGATCCTTGACTAGGTACAGACTCAGCGAGCACAGCCTAGCCATTGAGAAAGGCCGCCATAGGCAGACCTGGCTCCCAAGAGAAGACAGACTATGCACCCACTGCACACAAGATGAGGTGGAAACCGAGCTCCAATTCTTAACAACTTGCCCACTATACCAAGACATCAGAGACATATACTTCCCACAAATTGCAAACACCCAAAGAGACTTTGAAAACATGGACAATAACTCAAAACTCCCATACCTACTGGGAGAAATACAAGAATGTGCAAACACAGCAGCAAGATTTGTGAGCTGCTGTGACAAGAAAAGGACATCCAGCGGAATGCAACCACCATAAAGACTGTACTAGAAATTCCGTCTGTAATGTACTGATTTATTTTGTTTTCTCTGTTTGATTGTTTTGTTTTGTTTGGCTTTGGCAATGTAAACGTATGTTTCCCATGTCAATAAAGCCCATTTGAATTGAATTGAATTGAGAGAGAGAGAGAGAGAGAGAGAGAGAGAGAGAGAGAGAGAGAGAGAGAGAGGAGAGAGAGAGAGAGAGAGAGAGAGCGAGAGAGAGAGAGAGAGAGAGAGAGAGAGAGAGAGAGAGAGAGAGAGAGAGAGCATGACAAATACCAAGAAAGTGTGTGGGGGTGTGTTTGTGAGCTGTGTGTATGTTTGTGAGCGTATGTGTACTGTATGTGTCTTGGTGTCTTTGTGTATGTTTGTGAGCAGTTGGGTGTGTGTTTGTGAGCAGTTAGTGTATGTTTGTGAGCAGTTGGGTGTGTGTTTGTGAGCAGTTAGTGTATGTTTGTGAGCAGTTGGGTGTATGTTTGTGAGCAGTTGGGTGTATGTTTGTGAGCAGTTGGGTGTGTGTTTGTGAGCAGTTAGTGTATGTTTGTGAGCAGTTGGGTGTGTGTTTGTGAGCAGTTAGTGTATGTTTGTGAGCAGTTGGGTGTATGTTTGTGAGCAGTTGGGTGTATGTTTGTGAGCAGTTAGTGTATGTTTGTGAGCAGTTGGGTGTGTGTTTGTGAGCAGTTGGGTGTGTGTTTGTTAGCAGTTGGGTGTATGTTTGTGAGCAGTTGGGTGTATGTTTGTGAGCAGTTGGGTGTGTGTTTGTGAGCAGTTGGGTGTGTGTTTGTGAGCAGTTGGGTGTATGTTTGTGAGCAGTTGGGTGTGCATGGGGGCGACAGTGGCTCACGAAGTAGAGTGGTCGTCTGTTAGTCCAAATGTTCCCGGTTTGATTCCCGCTCCTCCCGGGCAGCGTGTCGATGTGTCCTTGAGCAAGACACTTAACCCCTAATTGTGTGTGTGTGTGTGTGTGTGTGTGTGTGTGTGTGTGGGTGTGTGTGTGTGTGTGTGTGTGTGTGTACCTCTGGCTGGCCCTTGGCAGAGAAGGCGCTGTATGGTGGTACGATGTCCGGCACATCTTCATAGCCCTCTGGAACCGGTTCGGACAGAGACGTGGTGAAGACCTGACCACACACACACACACACACACACACACACACACACACACACACACACACACACACACACACACACACACACACACACACAGCATTGAGTCAGGAAAGCGTTGTCATAAATCTGTAGATTTATATTATACATTACACATAGTGCTATATACAAGTATATTATACATTACACATAGTGCTATATACAAGTATATTATACATTACACATAGTGCTATATACAAGTATATTATACATTACACATAGTGCTATATACAAGTATATTATACATTACACATAGTGCTATATACAAGTATATTATACATTACATATAGTCCTATATACAAGTATATTATACATCATAGTGTTAAGGATTGTATGCAACCCCAATTGAACGACACAGACAGGTAATCAGAGTTAGCCAAAACAAGGGCATGATTTATTTATACAACATAAAAGTGCAACACTGACCCATTAAAGGTGAAAAAACACTAAAGTCCAGGAACACAAAAATAGCAGCATTGTGCCTTTAAAGGGCGACCAAAAAGGTAAACAGGAATCTCCTAGAACACGGGCATCCTCCCGACCAGAACGCTGACGACGGCCCGGTAGCCTGTAGCTGTTCCGCAACTGTAGCTATTTCCTGGGTAGGCCTGATTGGCCCCGACAGTCACGTGACCGCCGCGGCCACACCCTGCGGCAGCCCCGCGACGCGGCAACGAGGCTGCTGTGGTTCACAGGTGCTTTCCGCCTTCAACGCCGCCCGCAGCAGAAGGAGTTTGCGGCGCCTTTCACTGTCATCAGTCATAATAATATCATCAGTCATCTCTAATAATATTAATCACTGTTCAATGTACTAATATACAATACGGCTCACTTTTCCCACTTCAATGACAGAGCCGCTGTTAAATAATATTGTCGCGGCGGAGCTCCGTCGCGGCAGCATTATGTAGCAGTAATCCCCCCTTTTTTAACATCGACAAACTAGCTCAATTGGTAACTCTGCTTGGCTGTGGATCCTATGGTCCTAAGTTTGATTCCCTTTAGTTTTTTTTTTTTTAACGTGCATAGCGTATTGTATATTGTATGGTACAATTTACAGTAAGGTGTATGCGTTGCAGTGCAAATGCTTCTTACTGTTGCGCTCCAGAGGCCGTTACTGTACCATACACGCTATAGTGCAATGCACGTTAAAAAAAAAAAAAAAAACTTAAGGGAATCGAACTTAGGATGCACAGTCAAGCAGAGTTACCAATTGAGCTAGTTTGTCAATGGTAAAGAGGGGGGATTACTGCTACATAATGCTGCCGCGACGGAGCTCCGCCGTGACAATATTATTAAACAGCGGCTCTGTCATTGAAGTGGGAAAAGTGAGCCGTATTGTATATTAGTACATTGAACAGTGATTAATATTATTAGAGATGACTGATGATATTATTATGACTGATGGCCAATCAGGCCTACCCCGGAAATAGCTACAGTTGCGGAACAGCTACAGGCGGCCCGGTAACGCAGCAAAGAGGGGGTCCAAGGGGAATGGGGTGAGAACACGGCATCCTCCCGTGGAACGATAGAGAGCGATGAAGCGGTCTCACCCCGGGAACGAGGTCCATGAAAAGGGAGTAGGGAAGTAGCTGGCACGACGTCTGGAGTGGGAACACTGGGATCCTCCTGTGGAAGTGTAGAGAGCGAAGACGGTGTCCTACTCCAGGAAACGGCGATAGGTGGTAAAGTACAGAGACGACCTGGCAAGGAGTGGAAGGCAACCAGCAGTACTAATACTCTCCCGAGGAGCTGATTACCAACCACTCACAGGCGCGCGAGAAAGAATGTTCGGCACGCCCCCTCGTTGGGCAGCATGCAGTCCTACCCTAACCCTCACAGATAGTGCTGTATACAAGTATATTATACATCATAGTCCTGTATACAAGTATATTATACATTACACATAGTGCTGTACACAAGTATATTATACATTACATATAGTGCTGTATACAAGTATATTATACATTACATATAGTGCTGTATACAAGTATATTATACATAGTGCTATATACAAGTATTATACATTACACATAGTGCTGTATACAAGTATATTATACATCATAGTCCTGTATACAAGTATATTATACATCATAGTCCTGTATACAAGTATATTATACATCATAGTCCTGTATACAAGTATATTATACATTACACATAGTGCTATATACAAGTATATTATACATTACACATAGTGCTGTATACAAGTATATTATACATTACACATAGTGCTGTATACAAGTATATTATACATTACATATAGTGCTGTATACAAGTATATTATACATCATAGTCCTGTATACAAGTATATTATACATTACACATAGTGCTGTACACAAGTATATTATACATTACACATAGTGCTATATACAAGTATATTATACATCATAGTCCTGTATACAAGTATATTATACATTACACATAGTGCTGTACACAAGTATATTATACATTACATATAGTGCTGTATACAAGTATATTATACATAGTGCTATATACAAGTATTATACATTACACATAGTGCTGTATACAAGTATATTATACATTACACATAGTGCTATATACAAGTATATTATACATTACACATAGTGCTGTATACAAGTATATTATACATTACACATAGTGCTGTATACAAGTATATTATACATTACATATAGTGCTGTATACAAGTATATTATACATCATAGTCCTGTATACAAGTATATTATACATTACACATAGTGCTGTACACAAGTATATTATACATTACACATAGTGCTGTATACAAGTATATTATACATCATAGTCCTGTATACAAGTATATTATACATTACACATAGTGCTGTACACAAGTATATTATACATTACATATAGTGCTGTATACAAGTATATTATACATAGTGCTATATACAAGTATTATACATTACACATAGTGCTGTATACAAGTATATTATACATTACACATAGTGCTATATACAAGTATATTATACATTACACATAGTGCTATATACAAGTATATTATACATTACACATAGTGCTGTATACAAGTATATTATACATTACATATAGTGCTATATACAAGTATATTATACATTACACATAGTGCTATATACAAGTATATTATACATTACACATAGTGCTATATACAAGTATATTATACATTACACATAGTGCTATATACAAGTATATTATACATTACATATAGTGCTGTATACAAGTATATTATACATTACACATAGTGCTATATACAAGTATATTATACATTACACATAGTGCTATATACAAGTATATTATACATTACATATAGTGCTGTATACAAGTATATTATACATTACATATAGTGCTATATACAAGTATATTATACATTACATATAGTGCTGTATACAAGTATATTATACATTACACATAGTGCTATATACAAGTATATTATACATTACACATAGTGCTATATACAAGTATATTATACATTACACATAGTGCTATATACAAGTATATTATACATTACATATAGTGCTGTATACAAGTATATTATACATTACATATAGTGCTGTATACAAGTATAGTATACATTACATATAGTGCTGTATACAAGTATATTATACATTACATATAGTGCTATATACAAGTATATTATACATTACACATAGTGCTGTATACAAGTATATTATACATTACACATAGTGCTGTATACAAGTATATTATACATTACATATAGTGCTGTATACAAGTATATTATACATTACACATAGTGCTGTATACAAGTATATTATACATTACATATAGTGCTGTATACAAGTATACTATACATTACATATAGTCCTGTATACAAGTATATTATACATTACATATAGTGCTATATACAAGTATATTATACATTACACATAGTGCTATATACAAGTATATTATACATTACACATAGTGCTATATACAAGTATATTATACATTACACATAGTGCTATATACAAGTATATTATACATTACATATAGTGCTATATACAAGTATATTATACATTACATATAGTGCTGTATACAAGTATATTATACATTACATATAGTGCTATATACACATATATTATACATTACATATAGTGCTATATACAAGTATATTATACATTACATATAGTGCTATATACAAGTATATTATACATTACATATAGTGCTGTATACAAGTATATTATACATTACACATAGTGCTATATACAAGTATATTATACATTACATATAGTGCTGTATACAAGTATATTATACATTACACATAGTGCTATATACAAGTATATTATACATTACACATAGTGCTATACAAGTATATTTCTTTATGACATTACACATGGTTTATGGATGTAGGTATTGTCCTCCTATACTGGCAAGACTCCTACATAGTTTCAAACTGCTCTTAATCTTTTGATACTGTATCATAACATTGTCTCCTTCTCTCTCATATACATGCACTGACTCTCTATCTCTCACTTACTCTCACACACACACACACACACACACACACACACACACACACACACACACACACACACACACACACACACACACACACACACACACACACACACACACACACACACACACACACACACACACACACACACACACACACACACACACACACACACACACACACACACACACACACACACACACACACACACACACACACACACACACACACACACACACACACACACACACACACACACACACACACACACACACACACACACACACACACACACACACACACACTCTGCTATCTCTGTGGTGTTATAAAAGGACTTTGGCCTGGAATTACCTGCTGTAATCATGTGGTTGGGGTTAAGGTTCCTAGCTGAGGACTGTCACCCTGTTATTACTCTGCGCCAAGTAGCTCTACTGCAGCTAAACACAGTGTAAGGTATATGACTTAGATCCACCATCAGCTCTATTTTCAATCTTTCAAAATGTTCAGTTGCTATTGCATGCACTTATCTGTGTTTCATTACACGCATGAGTGCATGCTTACCAACTGTTTTGCCTGTTTTATTGCAACACTACTATCACCGACATCTAAGAAGGGAGATCCCCCCTTGAACGGCCCTTCTAAGGTTTCTCTCCTCCACATTTCCTGTGGTGCTTTTTTCCTATTGCTGTGGTGCATTTTTTGTGGGTTTTTCCTTACCTTCGTGTGGGGTATGTCTGGGAGTGTTGCATTCATTTATTTAATTAAAAAAAAAAAATTTCGACTTGGTGTTTTTGTTTTGTTCTTGATTTTTATTTATTTGTTTTATTTTTTTGAATAATCTTTTTCCTCCTTCTTTTTCCCGTTTTTCTCCCATCCCAATGTTAGTCGTTATGCCAATTCCCACTCCCCTTCCTGGTCGTTGTGCACTCTGCCCCCTACCGTTGGTCCGGGAGGGCGGAGACTATCACATGCTTCCTCCGACACATGTGTAGCCAATCAACCGCTTCTTTTCACCTGGCAGCACGGACTCTCACTGAGAGAGTGTAACGTGTGGAAGGTCACACTACCTCCCCCAGATCCTTCCCTTGCTGTGCAGGCGCCCCGACCGAACTGTAGGAGTCGCTGTTTACAACGACCAGGACCCACCCTCGCCGGGTTTCTCACCCGCTAACACTGCCAATTGATCCTACTGTCTCTGTGGTGGTAGACAGTCTGCTGCGCTACCCGGCCGCCCACTGTTCTTGATTCATTGTGATGTTTCTTCTTGACTCGTTTAAAGAAGACGTGTCCGGCCCATGGGGACATTAATGTGTGTTGTCGGGCCTTACAAATACATTTGATTAGATTTTATGACTACAGATGGAATGAGCTTTTTGTTAACCCTTTCACTACCACACTACATACGGTTAACCTTTCACTACCACACTACAGAAGGTTAACCCTTTCACTACCACACTACATAAGGTTAACCCTTTCACTACCACACTACAGAAGGTTAACCTTTCACTACCACACTACATACGGTTAACCTTTCACTACCACACTACAGAAGGTTAACCCTTTCACTACCACACTACAGAAGGTTAACCTTTCACTACCACACTACAGAAGGTTAACCTTGCACTACCACACTACAGAAGGTTAACCTTTCACTACCACAGTACAGACGGTTAACCCGTTCACTACCACACTACAGACGGTTAACCTTTCACTACCACACTACAGACGGTTAACCTTTCACTACCACACTACAGAAGGTTAACCTTTCACTACCACACTACAGAATGTTAACCCTTTCACTACCACACTACAGAAGGTTAACCCTTTCACTACCACACTACAGAAGGTTAACCTTTCACTACCACACTACAGACGGTTAACCTTTCACTACCACACTACAGGAGGTTAACCCTTTCACTACCACACTACAGAATGTTAACCCTTTCACTACCACACTACAGGAGGTTAACCCTTTCACTACCACACTACATAAGGTTAACCTTTCACTACCACACTACAGCAGGTTAACCCTTTCACTACATAAGGTTAACCCTTTCACAACCACACTACAGACGGTTAACCTTTCACGGCCACACTACAGAAGGTTAACCCTTTCACTACCACACTACAGGAGGTTAACCCTTTCACTACCACACTACATACGGTTAACCTTTCACTACCACACTACATAAGGTTAACCTTTCACTACCACACTACAGCAGGTTAACCCTTTCACTACATAAGGTTAACCCTTTCACAACCACACTACAGACGGTTAACCTTTCACGGCCACACTACAGAAGGTTAACCCTTTCACTACCACACTACAGGAGGTTAACATTATTTAGCGTGGTAGTGAAAGGGTTAACCGGCTGTAGTGTGGTAGTGAAAGGGTTAAATCTTCTTGATTCATGCACACGGTCCTGTTCATGAACCTAATAAACTAAACTAAATGATGAAATGTGCACCATCTTCTCTAGAGTCAGACAAGAAGATAGATACCAGTTTCCTCTCTATAGGCCATAAGGTGAAGCCTGTTATCGTTTCATCCCGTTCCCACCTCGGGGGACTACGCAATGTTCACTCTGGGTGAAACATCTATTGGTGTAGATTTAGGAAGAAAAAGTTATCCATCTACAATCCTGCCGGTTTTGCACAATTATAATTTTAACTAGACTAGATCTAGTTAGACTAGACTAGATCTTTCCTCACAAACGGATACTTGGTTGTCGCGTAGTTACATTTGGTGTAATTGGTGCGAGTTCTGTCACGTGTCTTGCGCTCGACCAATAGCAGCCGCTGTGTTGCCAGGATACGTTGCCATGGAGTAACGTTACATCTCGACAAGTACAGAAGAGGACGAAAATGGACAAAAAACATTTAGCTAAAAGGTTTCTAAACAATGTTATATGCATCTCAAGTCCGTTCAGAAAGAACGTGTACAAGACTTTACACAGACACGTGGGATAGATTAGGTTTTCACGCTACTTGCGTTTTATCGACAAAAAGCGTAACGTTACTCCGTGGATGTCATATTTGTTGTCGCCCGACGGCCGTATCCTGGCAACACATCGGCTGCTATTAAGATAAGATAAGATAAGATATTCCTTTATTGATCCCCTTGGGGAAATTCAGGCATCATAGCAGCATGGGGGGGAGGGGGGGAGGGGTACAGGTAGTAAAACAACACAGTATACAGGTAGTAAAAGACAACACAGGCAGTGTAAACAATTTGATCAATATGGTCAAAATAATTTACTATCTGACTAGCTGAGGAATATTCACATTATTCACAGTGTCACATAAGGTGCAGTATGCATGAGGTAGTGTTATAATTTACTATCTACTGAGTATACATTAATCAAAGTACCAGGGTAGTCTACTTTGTCCCCCTTGGGTTCCTATAAGTCCCAGGTCAATGTCTGGTAGCAGTCGCTGTCGCTGCCCCCTGTTGTGGGGCCTGGAGGCTGCTAGTCGCTGCCCCCTGTTGTGGGGCCTGGAGGCTGCTAGTCGCTGCCCCCTGTTGTGGGGCCTGGAGGCTGCTAGTCGCTGCCCACTGTTGTGGAGCCTGATGGCCGCTGGTATGAAGGACTGTCCGAGTATTGTATTGGTCGAGCGCAAGACACGTGACAGAACTTGCACCAATTACACCAAATATAACTATGCGGCGACCAAGTATCCGTTCGCGAGGAAAGATCTAGTCCCGACTTTTTTAATTATAATTGCGCAAAACCGGCATGATTGTTTTCTTCTTAAATCTACACCAATAGATCTTTCACCCAGAGTGAAAATTGCGTAGTCCCCCGAGGTGGGAACGAGAAAAGCCACTTCTCAGACTTCACCTTATGGCCTACTATGCCTTCAGTAGAAAGCTATCCGGCTGCAACCTAGCCTAGCTTAGCACGAATGAATGGAAGCAGATACGGACAGCTATCTGTTGGCCAAAAACACTTCTCCCGGTGTTTTAAGCTAGGCTAGCTGGCAGTGATGGGCAAAGTAGCTTCAAAGTAGCTTGCCCATCACTGCTAGCTGGTCCGTATCTGCCACCATTAATTTGTGCTAAGCTAAGCTAGCTTGCAGCCAGATAGCGTTCTACTGAATGCACAGCAGAGGAAATTGGTCTGATTGTGGAGAAAGCGGTAAACGCATTTCCCATGTTTCTTTAAGATAATTAATATGACGCTACATAATTATTTTGGATATAACATTGTTATCTTATGTAGGTTGCTTAATGCCCCCATCCTGTGATGTAACCATAACTAATAAAGTATTGTTGTTGTGGCTGCTGCTGCAGAAACATACAGATGATGTGAGGATGAGGATCTACCACCAGCCACCAGCAGAGCCACAAGCCACCATCTCACGTCATCAACATAACCACGTGACATGTCAACATAGAAGGTTGTTGCATCACAGTCTGTAATGCAGTTTGGAAACGGGAGATGGGCTCATGGTGTAATGGGCCACCTGGCCTGAGAAACGTAAGGAGAAAAGAAAAAGTAAGGACTTACTTCTGGTCATTATTTGGGTAGAACACACATATTTTGAATGCCTTCGGCAGACTTCAAATGAGCCATTTTAATCTAGATTTTATATATTTTTTTATCTATGTCCACCTCTAAATGATATATAATGTTATATTATATATAATGTTATATAATGATATATAATGATATATGATGATATATGATGTTATATAATGATATATAATGTAATAATAACAATATAAATAGTTTTTTTTTCTGTCTGCACGAGAAGCGAACCGCAGCGAGCCACACACACTCACACAACATACACATACGGGTACTTCAGGGCGGGGCCTGTACTTCAGGGCGGGGCCTGTACTTCAGGGCGGGGCCTGTCCGTGGCTCCGTGTTGAAGCCACACAGACCGAGCTCTGCGCTCATCATGGCGGAGAGAACAACATGAAAGTCTGGGTACACTTTACGAAGGTCGATGCCGACAACGCACGTTGCCACAAGTGCAATAAAACATTTGCAAGTATGGGTGGCAATACAAGCAATTTGTCAAAACATCTGTTGTCAAAACATAACATTAGTCTGCAGAAATGCGCCGTTTTCGACTGCTTTGCTCGCAGTGTTCCATCTCCATCCACGTCCACTGCAGGTAAGCCAAGATCATACGGAGTTAGCTAGGCTAATAACGAATTATTACAAATAGGCTAATAAATTACAGAGCATAGGGTGAACGAGTGTCACAGGGCTGTGACCCAGTCTGTTGTCAAAGGCCTGCACCCCTTCTCTACAGTGGAGTCCAAGGGCTTCAGGTAACAACTATCGTTACCTGAGTAACCTCAGTGTATATCGTTTTTTTTTTATCTTACATTTGTTGTTTATTATAAAAAGTCTATAATTCAGACACATTTAAAACATTGTTGCTGCTGTTGCTGAAGAAATAATATTTATTTATTAAATTTATTTATAATTTATTTACAAAGTTATATAAAAGAACATTGCTGCTGCTGTTGCTGAAGAAATAATATTGATTTATAAAGTTATAAATAATAAAGCAATGTCGATAAAGTACCGAACCGTTAAGCAGTATCGATAAGAGTAGTAGTATCGATAAAATCCTAACCATACCCATCCCTAGGTAGAACACACATATTTTGAATGCCTTCGGCAGACTTCAAATGAGCCATTTTAATCTAGATTAACTCCAGGATTGCAGATAGATTAATCTAGATTAAAAAGAAATGTATCTATGCCCACCTCTACTTTATATATTACATGCAAATTGTGCATATTGGTAATAATTATTGTTTGGTGTAAATAAACTTACTGGGGGTATTATTGCAACAGACCTTGTGGACATTCTATATTTCAACCAGACGAGTATCCAGCACGAGCCACAGACGAGTCAACTATGTTCTAGCCGGTTCTCAGCCTCCTCAGGGCTTTATAGTTTTTTTTTTTTTTTTTTTTTTTTTATCCACTTTTTCTCCCATTTTCTATATTTTCTCCCATCCCAATTTCGTATCATCCAATTCAACCCTCCCCTGTCACGAACGCTGTTTCTTGCCTCCCACAAGCCGGCTGCAATGTGGACTAAGTCATACATAGCACAAGTCCCCTCCGGTACTTGAGGTAACAGCAGTCGCATCTTTTCACCTGCGCAGCTCGATCTCTCAGTGGCGAGGAGTAACGCGTGGGAGGCTCACGCTGCCCCCGACACTTCCTGATTCTACTGCGCAGGCGCACCAACCGACCTGTTGGAGTCGCTGTCCACAACGCCCGATACCCACCCATCAGTTTCCCACCCCCTAATAAGGCCAATGTGTATTAGTATTAACGACCAGCTAAACTGAAAGCAATGTGGAGCGCTGGGCTCGAACAGGCGAGCCCAGCGTCTCCGCATTCGTGGCGAGCGCCTTGCCCACTACGCCACGTAGCCGCCTATAGGTTTGTTGTTTTATTAGTCAAGTTCATTTAAGCCCTTATAATAATAATTCATTACATTTATATAGCGCTTTTCTCAGACTCAAAGCACTTTACAATGTAGGGTGGAAATGGCCTCCTTCACCACCACTGGTAGCACCCAACCTTGGCCTATGCAGGCTCAATGGCTGCCATACACTGGCACCCGGCACACATCACACTACACAAGGACTACCATACACTGGCACCCGGCACACATCACACTACACACTGACTACTATACACTGGCACCCGGCACACATCACACTACACAATGGCTACCATACACTGGCACCCGGCACACATCACACTACACAATGACTACCATACACTGGCACCAGGCACACATCACACACTACACACTGACTACCATACACTGGCACCCGGCACACATCACACTACACACTGACTACCATACACTGGCACCAGGCACACATCACACTACACAAGGACTACTATACACTGGCACCCGGCACACATCACACTACACTCTGACTACCATACACTGGCACCAGGCACACATCACACTACACACTGACTACCATACACTGGCACCAGACACACATCACACTACACACTGACTACCATACACTGGCACCAGGCACACATCACACTACACAATGACTACCATACACTGGCACCCGGCACACTACACACTACACACTGACTACCATACACTGGCACCCGGCACACATCACACTACACACTGACTACCATACACTGGCACCAGACACATCACACTACACAATGACTACCATACACTGGCACCAGGCACACATCACACTACACAAGGACTACTATACACTGGCACCAGGCACACATCACACTACACACTGACTACCATACACTGGCACCCGGCACACATCACACTACACACTGACTACCATACACTGGCACCCGGCACACATCACACTACACACTGACTACCATACACTGGCACCAGGCACACATCACACTACACACTGACTACCATACACTGGCACCAGACACACATCACACTACACACTGACTACCATACACTGGCACCAGGCACACATCACACTACACACTGACTACCATACACTGGCACCAGACACACATCACACTACACACTGACTACCATACACTGGCACCAGACACACATCACACTGCACAATGACTACCATACACTGGCACCAGGCACACATCACACTACACACTGACTACCATACACTGGCACCAGACACACATCACACTACACACTGACTACCATACACTGGCACCAGGCACACATCACACTACACAATGACTACCATACACTGGCACCAGGCACACATCACACTACACACTGACTACCATACACTGGCACCCGGCACACATCACACTACACACTGACTACCATACACTGGCACCCGGCACACATCACACTACACACTGACTACCACACACTGGCACCCGGCACACATCACACTACACACTGACTACCATACACTGGCACCAGGCACACATCACACTACACACTGACTATCATACACTGACACCCGGCACACATCACACTACACACTGACTGAACGGCTCAGGAGACAGGGATTGATATCAGCTAATTAAGGGGAAGGGATGATTAGGAGGCCTTGATGTCAGAGACCTGGTTGTGAATTTGGCCAGGAACGTCGGGGAACCCCCTACTCTTTACGATAGGCGTCCTGGGTTCTTCAACGACCGAGATTTAGTCAGGACCTCGGTTTAGCGTCTCATCCGAAGGACGGCACTCGCAGCTGTACGGGGGGCACCGTAAAACAGGGGCATCGTTACTGACAAGTCCAGAGGACAGAGTGCCCCCTGCTGGACAACAACACCACTTTCCGACAGCGGCCTCGACCGGGGCTCGAGTCCGGAGCTCTACTCATGTAGCCACGCTGCCGGTGATGATGACATGGAGTATATCTAGAGTGATGATATGGAGTATATCTAGAGTGATGGTATGGAGTATATCTAGAGTGATGGTATGGAGTATATCTAGAGTGATGGTATGGAGTATATCTAGAGTGATGGTATGGAGTATATCTAGAGTGATGGTATGGAGTATATCTAGAGTGATGGTATGGAGTATATCTAGAGTGATGGTATGGAGTATATCTAGAGTGATGGTATGGAGTATATCTAGAGTGATGGTATGGAGTAGGGGTGTAAAGGTACACATATCCGAACCGTTTCAGTACTGGACCTTAGGTTCAGTACGGCTGTGTACCGAACGAATACAACGGTATGTTAACCACTAACGACCGCCCACCAGGGGCTGTTTTCTTTTCACAATCTAATATATATATATTTGTTTTAACAAGTTGATTATTATTTTCAATATAGAATATTCGTTGACAGCCCTACAAGTACAATTAGTTACTGAACACTACATCACCCCTGAGTGGAACATGAGTGGAAAGCCAAACTTTCCCCCCCCACTGTACCGAAAACCCGTACCGAACCGTGGTTTTAGTGTACCGTTACACCCTTAGTATGGAGTGTGTCTGATGATGGTATGGAGTGTGTCTGATGATGGTATGGAGTGTGTCTGATGATGGTATGGAGTGTGTCTGATGATGGTATGGAGTGTGTCTGATGATGGTATGGAGTGTGTCTGATGATGGTATGGAGTGTGTCTGATGATGGTATGGAGTGTGTCTGATGATGGTATGGAGTGTGTCTGATGATGGTATGGAGTGTGTCTGATGATGGTATGGAGTGTGTCTGATGATGGTATGGAGTGTGTCTGATGATGGTATGGAGTGTGTCTGATGATGGTATGGAGTGTGTGTGATGATGGTATGGAGTGTGTCTGATGATGGTATGGAGTGTGTCTGATGATGGTATGGAGTGTGTCTGATGATGGTATGGAGTGTGTCTGATGATGGTATGGAGTGTGTCTGATGATGGTATGGAGTGTGTCTGATGATGGTATGGAGTGTGTCTGATGATGGTATGGAGTGTGTCTGATGATGGTATGGAGTGTGTCTGATGATGGTATGGAGTGTGTGTGATGATGGTATGGAGTGTGTCTGATGATGGTATGGAGTGTGTCTGATGATGGTATGGAGTGTGTCTGATGATGGTATGGAGTGTGTCTGATGATGGTATGGAGTGTGTCTGATGATGGTATGGAGTGTGTCTGATGATGGTATGGAGTGTGTCTGATGATGGTATGGAGTGTGTCTGATGATGGTATGGAGTGTGTCTGATGATGGTATGGAGTGTGTGTGATGATGGTATGGAGTGTGTCTGATGATGGTATGGAGTGTGTGTGATGATGGTATGGAGTGTGTCTGATGATGGTATGGAGTGTGTCTGATGATGGTATGGAGTGTGTCTGATGATGGTATGGAGTGTGTCTGATGATGGTATGGAGTGTGTCTGATGATGGTATGGAGTGTGTCTGATGATGGTATGGAGTGTGTCTGATGATGGTATGGAGTGTGTCTGATGATGGTATGGAGTGTGTCTGATGATGGTATGGAGTGTGTCTGATGATGGTATGGAGTGTGTCTGATGATGGTATGGAGTGTGTCTGATGATGGTATGGAGTGTGTCTGATGATGGTATGGAGTGTGTCTGATGATGGTATGGAGTGTGTCTGATGATGGTATGGAGTGTGTCTGATGATGGTATGGAGTGTGTCTGATGATGGTATGGAGTGTGTCTGATGATGGTATGGAGTGTGTCTGATGATGGTATGGAGTGTGTCTGATGATGGTATGGAGTGTGTCTGATGATGGTATGGAGTGTGTCTGATGATGGTATGGAGTGTGTCTGATGATGGTATGGAGTGTGTCTGATGATGGTATGGAGTGTGTCTGATGATGGTATGGAGTGTAATCCAGAGTGATAATTATGGAGTGAGTCACTGTCCAACATAGACTAGAGAGGAACTCACTGTACCTCTGTGCCCAGGTGGTCCAGAACTCACTGTACCTCTGTGCCCAGGTGGTCCAGAACTCACTGTACCTCTGTGCCCAGGTGGTCCAGAACAGCGATGTAGTTGGGTTGTGATGTGTTGGGATAGGACAGCAGCACGTCGTACGGCACCAGCTCTACGGAGTCCAGGCCGAACCTCAACCAGTCCTCTTTGATCTGCTCGGCCAGCACCAGGTTCTGCTTGGTTCCGGCCAAGTGGGGCAGCCGGGTGAACTTCCTGTTGGGAGAACAACAACTCTGATACACAGGATGTCCAACTTCCTGTCGGGAGAACAACAACTCTTCTACACAGGAGGTCCAACTTCCTGTTGGGAGAACAACAACTCTTCTACACAGGAGGTCCAACTTCCTGTTGGGAGAACAACAACTCTTATACACAGGAGATCCAACTTCCTGTCGGGAGAACAACAACTCTTCTACACAGGAGGTCCAACTTCCTGTTGGGAGAACAACAACTCTTCTACACAGGAGGTCCAACTTCCTGTTGGGAGAACATCAACTCTTATACACAGGAGATCCAACTTCCTGTTGGGAGAACAACAACTCTTCTACACAGGAGGTCCAACTTCCTGTCGGGAGAACAACAACTCTTATACACAGGAGGTCCAACTTCCTGTCGGGAGAACAACAACTCTGATACACAGGAGGTCCAACTTCCTGTCGGGAGAACAACAACTCTTCTACACAGGAGGTCCAACTTCCTGTTGGGAGAACAACAACTCTGATACATAGGAGGTCCAACTTCCTGTTGGGAGAACAACAACTCTTATACACAGGAGGTGCAACTTCCTGTTGGGAGAACAACAACTCTGATACACAGGAGGTCCAACTTCCTGTTGGGAGAACAACAACTCTTATACACAGGAGGTCCAACTTCCTGTTGGGAGAACAACAACTCTTATACACAGGAGGTCCAACTTCCTGTTGGGAGAACAACAACTCTTCTACACAGGAGGTCCAACTTCCTGTTGGGAGAACAACAACTCTTCTACACAGGAGGTCCAACTTCCTGTTGGGAGAACAACAACTCTTATACACAGGAGGTCCAACTTCCTGTTGGGAGAACAACAACTCTTATACACAGGAGGTCCAACTTCCTGTTGGGAGAACATCAACTCTTATACACAGGAGGTCCAACTTCCTGTTGGGAGAACAACAACTTTTATACACAGGAGGTCCAACTTCCTGTTGGGAGAACAACAACTCTGATACACAGGAGGTCCAACTTCCTGTTGGGAGAACAACAACTCTTATACACAGGAGGTCCAACTTCCTGTCGGGAGAACAACAACTCTTCTACACAGGAGGTCCAACTTCCTGTTGGGAGAACAACAACTCTTATACACAGGAGGTCCAACTTCCTGTTGGGAGAACAACAACTCTTATACACAGGAGGTCCAACTTCCTGTTGGGAGAACATCAACTCTTATACACAGGAGGTCCAACTTCCTGTTGGGAGAACAACAACTTTTATACACAGGAGGTCCAACTTCCTGTTGGGAGAACAACAACTCTTATACACAGGAGGTCCAACTTCCTGTTGGGAGAACAACAACTCTTCTACACAGGAGGTCCAACTTCCTGTTGGGAGAACAACAACTCTTATACACAGGAGGTCCAACTTCCTGTTGGGAGAACAACAACTCTTATACACAGGAGGTCCAACTTCCTGTTGGGAGAACAACAACTCTTATACACAGGAGGTCCAACTTCCTGTTGGGAGAACAACAACTCTTCTACACAGGAGGTCCAACTTCCTGTTGGGAGAACAACAACTCTTATACACAGGAGGTCCAACTTCCTGTTGGGAGAACAACAACTCTTATACACAGGAGGTCCAACTTCCTGTTGGGAGAACAACAACTCTTATACACAGGAGGTCCAACTTCCTGTTGGGAGAACAACAACTCTTCTACACAGGAGGTGCACGAGGAAGGAAGAGATTATTGGCTTTTAATCAGGGGAGTAAAAAGTACCCAGAAATTATACTTAAGTGAAAGTATGGGTACCGTCTCAAAATCGTACTCAAGTAAGAGTCAGAGTAGCTGGCTCAAAACACACTTGAGTAAAAGTAAAAAAGTTTCTACTTTTAAATGTACTTAAGTACTAAAAAGTCAAAGTAAAAACCTTTTTTCTGACTGTCTATTCTTCTGATAGCAGGTGTTTAATCAAAGATCCCCACTTTCTAGTCTTGCACAAGGACAGCATGGGTATGGGCGGGTTCATGTTCCATTGATGGGGATTTGATTGGCTGTTTTTAAATAAAGTGCGGCCGCAGGATTAATAACGTTAACTTTAGTTCGGTCAGAGAAACAAATATACTAATAAAAATAGTTGGTCCTGTGAGATTTGTACTTTGTACTTTGTAGGTCTGCATTTTAAATGTAAGGAGTAAAAATATAATTTTTTTCTCTGAAATGTAATTGAGTAAAAGTACAAGTATACAAACCTAATAATACTAGAGTAAAGTACAAATCCCTAAAAACAGTACTTAAGTATTTTACACCCCTGCTTTTGCACATTATGAGAAATGACAATAAAGTCGACTTTGACTTTGATGTAGAGAACATTTGACATATTAGGCCATGAAATAGTCTAATTTCTAGAGACTAAAGTCTCTTTTCTAAAGCCTAAATGTGTTTTGCACAAATAAAAAAAAAATCTTTCCAGTTTACCACCACTGTTTGTCTCTCTTTACACTGAGCAGTTGCCTCTCTTGGCCTCGGGGGGCCGCTATTGTGCGAAAGATGTCTAGTTTAGGTTTAAAGGAAAACTCCAACATTTTGGGAAATTAGCTTACCGTCTTCTCCAGAGAGAGACAAGCGGATAGATACCAGTTTCCTCTCTGTGCCTTCCGTAGAAAGCTATCTGGCTGCACGTTAGCCTAGCTTAGCACAATGAATGGAAGCGGACATGACCGGGTAGCCTAGCCATTGTCCAACTAACACCTCTCCTGGAGGCTATCCGGTCATGTCCGCTTCCATTCATTGTGCTAAGCTAGGCTAACATGCAGCCAGATAGCTTTCTACTGAACGCACAACAGAGAGGAAACTGGTATCCATCTTCTTGTCTCTCTGGAGAAGACGGTAAGCTCATCTCCCCAAATGTTGGAGTTTTCCTTTAAGTAAAGGATCACCCAGTAATCTGTATACCTGAGATGTTCTTTGATCTTCTGAGGCTCCATCTGGTCCAGGAACTCTCTGAGGTATCCGCTGGATGACCCGGCGTCTGTCTGGGAGCCCGTGGGTCTGGAGAACCAGCCTGGAGCAGGCAGCGCACAACGAGGCGTTCAGTGCAACATCAGATACCAACCACCGTGTTCCTTCACGTACACAGGTTTATATGTGCTGCTGGTGACCAACCACCGTGTTCCTTCACGTACACAGGTTTATATGTGCTGCTGGTGACCAACCACCGTGTTCCTTCACGTACACAGGTTTATATGTGCTGCTGGTGACCAACCACCGTGTTCCTTCACGTACACAGGTTTATATGTGCTGCTGGTGACCAACCACCGTGTTCCTTCACGTACACAGGTTTATATGTGCTGCTGGTGACCAACCACCGTGTTCCTTCACGTACACAGGTTTATATGTGCTGCTGGTGACCAACCACCGTGTTCCTTCACGTACACAGGTTTATATGTGCTGCTGGTGACCAACCACCGTGTTCCTTCACGTACACAGGTTTATATGTGCTGCTGGTGACCAACCACCGTGTTCCTTCACGTACACAGGTTTATATGTGCTGCTGGTGACCAACCACCGTGTTCCTTCACGTACACAGGTTTATATGTGCTGCTGGTGACCAACCACCGTGTTCCTTCACGTACACAGGTTTATATGTGCTGCTGGTGACCAACCACCGTGTTCCTTCACGTACACAGGTTTATATGTGCTGCTGGTGACCAACCACCGTGTTCCTTCACGTACACAGGTTTATATGTGCTGCTGGTGACCAACCACCGTGTTCCTTCACGTACACAGGTTTATATGTGCTGCTGGTGACCAACCACCGTGTTCCTTCACGTACACAGGTTTATATGTGCTGCTGGTGACCAACCACCGTGTTCCTTCACGTACACAGGTTTATATGTGCTGCTGGTGACCAACCACCGTGTTCCTTCACGTACACAGGTTTATATGTGCTGCTGGTGACCAACCACCGTGTTCCTTCACGTACACAGGTTTATATGTGCTGCTGGTGACCTGCATCGTAGACAGACATCACAAACAGATCTCACGCTGACAAACAGCATTCTATAGTGTGGTAGGGAAAGGCTTTACCCTTTGCCGTGTGGCAGTGAAAGGGTCAACCTTCTGTATTGTCGCAGTGAAAGGGTTAACCATTTGGTAGTGTGGTAGTGAAAGGGTTAACAGCACACTAACAGCACACTAACAGCACACTAACATCACACTAACATCACACTAACATCACACTAACATCACACTAACAACACACTAACATCACACTAACATCACACTAACATCACACTAACATCACACTAACATCACACTAACATCACACTAACATCACACTAACATCACACTAACATCACACTAACATCACACTAACATCACACTAACAACACACTAACAACACACTAACATCACACTAACATCACACTAACATCACACTAACATCACACTAACATCACACTAACATCACACTAACATCACACTAACATCACACTAACATCACACTAACATCACACTAACATCACACTAACATCACACTAACATCACACTAACATCACACTAACATCACACTAACATCACACTAACATCACACTAACAACACACTAACATCACACTAACATCACACTAACATCACACTAACATCACACTAACATCACACTAACATCACACTAACATCACACTAACATCACACTAACATCACACTAACATCACACTAACATCACACTAACATCACACTAACATCACACTAACATCACACTAACATCACACTAACATCACACTAACAGCACACTAACATCACACTAACATCACACTAACATCACACTAACATCACACTAACATCACACTAACATCACACTAACAGCACACTAACATCACACTAACATCACACTAACATCACACTAACATCACACTAACATCACACTAACATCACACTAACAGCACACTAACATCACACTAACATCACACTAACATCACACTAACATCACACTAACATCACACTAACATCACACTAACATCACACTAACATCACACTAACATCACACTAACATCACACTAACATCACACTAACATCACACTAACATCACACTAACATCACACTAACATCACACTAACATCACACTAACATCACACTAACATCACACTAACATCACACTAACATCACACTAACATCACACTAACATCACACTAACATCACACTAACATCACACTAACATCACACTAACATCACACTAACATCACACTAACATCACACTAACAGCACACTAACATCACACTAACATCACATTATCAGCATTGATTGATTGATTGAAAACTTTATTAACAGGTTGCAGAATGGGTACAGTACAGTACAGCTCAATACACACAATTGTTAAGGGGATGCAGACCAGAGAAAGACTTTCGTCTTGTTTACATCAGGGTCCCCATTTTCAATTCATCATAACATAACATGACATACAGATAGACAGTACTGCTACATCTGTACATTTATGACATATCAGATTTGCTAATACAGTACTGTTTGTGATACAAAAGTGTCCAGAAAAAGAGTGTATACATTTGACGTCGAAACTGTACATTGGAGGAGGTTGAGTGGGTGTGTGGGGGCTGTACATTGGAGGTGGGTGGGGGGGGGGGGGGGGGGGGTTGGGTAGGGGGCGGACACACATTTTACACTGTACATTGGAATACTGACAAAGCCATACTTGGTCATTTACTGTACAACTAGGTTAGGACATTTGTAGGGGCCAGTTTCGAATTGCAGTCTCCCGTAGGTGTTTTTTGAGAGTGTTTTTGAAAGTGGGTAGTGATTCACATTATGCACATTTACAGCACATTTACAGTTTCTCCTAACCCTAGCAGGGTGAAGCTGAAAGAGAGTGTTACCTGAGGTCAACATATAGACGCTAGATACAGCATGTCGTGGTGACCACACACACACACACACACAAATGTACACACACACGCACGCACGCACACACTGCTAGTCTTATTCTGAATTTGAATTTATTCACACACACACACGATACGATACATGTCATCATCGTAGGAACATCATCATCAACAGTGTGTGCCAGGTCTCCTGCAAGAAGCTATTTAAAGCTTTAGGAGGGAGCCTGGTCACTAATAATGGCTTCCAAATATGGACAACATAATAACATGCATAAGCTTACATACTTACTTACTTACATACATACTACATACATAAATACATACAATAATATTCCCATATTTCGACTGTTTCAGACTCTCGTCGAGATCTGCGGGCCCCTGCACGCTATACTTAGGCTGGTACATTTAATAATAATAATAATAATAATAATAATAATCTTCATTTGAGCTTTCTCCTCTTACCAAAGATAAGATGCTTATTCCAAGTGTTATGGATGTGCAGAGGAGGCAGACTGGGTCAGACTGGGTCAGGGGACGGCAGACTGGGTCAGCTCAGACAGTCTGTGATTCATGTTATAACAGGGGACGGCAGACTGGGTCAGCTCAGACAGTCTGTGATTCATGTTATAACAGGGGACGGCAGACTGGGTCAGCTCAGACAGTCTGTGATTCATGTTATAACAGGGGACGGCAGACTGGGTCAGCTCAGACAGTCTGTGATTCATGTTATAACAGGGGACGGCAGACTGGGTCAGCTCAGACAGTCTGTGATTCATGTTATACACAACTTGATACATCATTGAAGCGTTTTGGTGGACATTAAAATCAGCGAGCCTCAGGAGACCAAAGCGATGGAATAGAGGACGTGTATTAAACCCGGACCATTTCACTACTCGCAATATTTTCTTTTGCAAACATTCAAGTTTCTTGAGATGGCTGTGTTGCACCATATGACATTACAGTCATTCATGTGGGGTTCAAACTAAGTTTTATTGAGAGTGAGAAGGGCAGGTAAAGGAAGAAAATAACGTATTTTAAAGAATAAACCAACATATTTGGACAGTTTTGTTAATAGATATGCAATGTGGAATTTGAAATTGAGCGACTCATCAATGAGAACCCCCAATCCATCAATCTTAATACAGATATGATCAGTATGCATTGTTTTTTATTAGAGTGAAATACAATCAAGTTAGTCTTGCTGAGATTAAGCGCCAATTTGTTACACTTAAACTAAGTACCCACTTTTACAACTGAGCGTTAAGTAGATCTTGAAGCTCGAGTGAATTTTTATGGAACAAAAACTAATTTGTATTATCAGCAAATATGACTTGAGGCAGTATTTCAGAAGAATGAACAAAGTCATTAATATAAAGGACGAAGAGTAAAGGCCCTAAAAAGTAGGGATGTCCGATATTATCGGCCTACCGATATTATCGGCCGATATTGGCATTAAAATGTGATATCGGAAAATATCGGTATCGGTTTTCCCAAAAAAAAATATATATATATATATATATTTGTTTACATTTCTATAACCTTTATTTACCCAGGCAAGCAAGTAAGAATAAATTCTGATTTTATTTATTGTCAAAAGTATGCATAATGTTGTGTTCATTCCACAACAAGAGATATGTAATGTTAATTACCTGAAATTATTCCGCTTTTTGGGGGGGGGAAACCCTGCATATATCGGTATCGGTTGATATCGGTTGATATCGGTATCGGAAATTAAGAGTTGGACAATATCGGTTTATCGGTATCGGTAAAAAAGCCAATATCGAGCATCCCTACTAAAAAGTATTTGTTCTTAACACATTATTAACCCTTTCACTGCTGCACTACCAAACGGTTAACCCTTTCACTGCGACAATACACAGAAGGTTAACCCTTTCACTGCCACACAACAGCAGGTTAACCCTGTCACTACCACACTACAGAAGGTTAGACTACAGAGAGTGACACGTTCAGCCGAACACACAATTGGAAGGGGGCTTCCCACCCTCCAGAACATTTACAACAAGCGGTGCAGGGGTAAGGCTAAGAGAATCATCAAGGACTCCAGCCACCCAAACAACTGCCTCTTTGAACTGCTGCCGTCAGGCAAGCGATACCGGAGTCTCAAGGCGAGCACAGAAAGACTCAGAAGAAGCTTCTATCCCCAGGCCATCAGGCTGCTCAACGTACAATAAACACTATTCAACAACCATCAAATGCACACAGCACACACACCCACACGCACACACTCACTTTAAACAAACAACACACTGCAGCACCCACTCTCCACACTTTAGATCACACAAACACACTTTATATTGATTGGTAAAGGATTTGCACTACAACTCGTACACCTTACTGTAAATTATACCTAAATTGTACCTCATCCCATTTCTGCTTTGCACTATATAGTATTGTATATTAGTATATTGCATAGTATATTGTATATTGTATGGTAACTCAGTTACTTCTATTCTGCATCGAACATTGTACATATGTCTATACTGAACACTGTGACCTCTATTTTTACTTCTATTTTACATGCTATACTATTTTATTTCATACTTATCTTGTCTAGCACAGTCTCTGGAGCGAAACAGTAAGAAGCATTTTGTATAAAAGTATTCTGTACTTCTGTATGACAACTATTAAAGAAACTTGAAACTTGAACTTGAACTTTCACTGCCACACAACAGCAGGTTAACCCTGTCACTGCCACACTACAGAAGGTTAACCCTTTACTATCTCACTACCGACGGTTAACCTTCGGGAGTGTGATAGTAAAGGGTTAACCTTACACAATAGTTCTTATAGGTTCTCACCTATGACGAAGCCGACCAGGAAGAAAGCCAACACGGCCACAGTCCACCAGATGCAGCGCACCAACGTGCTGCTCCCGTCTCCCCTCATGGTACCAGAACTCCCACGGCCGGCTGCACGGACTCACACTGCTGTGGAGCCTCCAGCCCTGACACTCTCACTGGCACCACACAGGAATGTAGAGCAAGTAGAGCAGAGAGAGAGAGAGAGAGGGGGGGAGAGAGGGGAGAGAGAGAAATAACAGAGAGAGAGAGAGAGAGAGAGAGAGAGAGGGGGGGGAGAGAGGGGAGAGAGAGAAATAACAGAGAGAGAGAGAGAGAGAGAGAGAGAGAGAAATAACAGAGAGAGAGAGAGAGAGAGAGAGAATAGAGATAGAGAAATAACAGAGAGAGAGAGAGAGAGAGAGAGAGAGAATAGAGATAGAGAAATAACAGAGAGAGAGAGAGAGAGAGAGAGAATAGAGATAGAGAAATAACAGAGAGAGAGATAATAGAGATAGAGAAATAACAGAGAGAGAGAGAGAGAGAATAGAGATAGAGAAATAACAGAGAGAGAGAGAGAATAGAGATAGAGAAATAATAGAGAAAGAGAGAGAGATAGAGAGTGGTATGGGAGAGAGACACAGAGGGAGAGGGAGTGTCTGGCAAGAGAGATAGTGAGGGAGGGAGGGAGGGAGGGAGGGAGGGAGGGAGGGAGGGAGGGAGGGAGGGAGGGAGGGAGGGAGGGAGGGAGGGAGGGAGGGAG
This sequence comes from Notolepis coatsorum, assembly GCF_963971535.1. Taxonomy (NCBI): domain Eukaryota; kingdom Metazoa; phylum Chordata; class Actinopteri; order Aulopiformes; family Paralepididae; genus Notolepis; species Notolepis coatsorum. The sequence continues at coordinate 24,043 of NW_028169529.1, read as the reverse complement.
AAGGACAGAATAATAGGAGCTAGAGGGGGAGGGAGAGAAGGAGAGGGTAATGATTCTACAAGACTAACACTAGAGGGTCATTATTCTACAAGACTAGAGGGTCAATATTCTACAAGACTAGAGGGTCATTATTCTACAAGACTAGAGGGTCATTATTCTACAAGACTAGAGGGTCATTATTCTACAAGACTAGAGGGTCATTATTCTACAAGACTAGAGGGTCATTATTCTACAAGACTAGAGGGTGATTATTCTACAAGACTAGAGAGTCATTATTCTACAAGACTAGAGAGTCATTATTCTACAAGACTAGAGGGTCATTATTCTACAAGACTAGAGGGTCATTATTCTACAAGACTAGAGGGTCATTATTCTACAAGACTAACACTAGAGGGTCATTATTCTACAAGACTAGAGGGTCATTATTCTACAAGACTAACACTAGAGGGTCATTATTCTACAAGACTAGAGGATCATTATTCTATAACACTAGAGGGTCATTATTCTACAAGACTAACACTAGAGGGTCATTATTCTACAAGACTAGAGGGTCATTATTCTACAAGACTAGAGGGTCATTATTCTACAAGACTAGAGGGTCATTATTCTACAAGACTAGAGGGTCATTATTCTACAAGACTAACACTAGAGAGTCATTATTCTACAAGACTAGAGAGTCATTATTCTACAAGACTAGAGGGTCATTATTCTACAAGACTAGAGGGTCATTATTCTACAAGACTAGAGGGTCATTATTCTACAAGACTAACACTAGAGGGTCATTATTCTACAAGACTAGAGGGTCATTATTCTACAAGACTAACACTAGAGGGTCATTATTCTACAAGACTAGAGGGTCATTATTCTACAAGACTAGAGGGTCATTATTCTACAAGACTAGAGGGTCATTATTCTACAAGACTAACACTAGAGGGTCATTATTCTACAAGACTAGAGGGTCATTATTCTACAAGACTAATACTAGAGAGTCATTATTCTACAAGACTAGAGAGTCATTATTCTACAAGACTAACATTAGAGGGTCATTATTCTACAAGACTAACACTAGAGGGTCATTATTCTACAAGACTAACACTAGAGGGTCATTATTCTACAAGACTAGAGGGTCATTATTCTACAAGACTAACACTAGAGGGTCATTATTCTACAAGACTAACACTAGAGGGTCATTATTCTACAAGACTAACACTAGAGGGTCATTATTCTAGTTCAAGTTCAAGTTCAAGTTCTTTAATAGTTGTCATACAGAAGTACAGAATACTTTCATACAAAATGCTTCTTACTGTTACGCTCCAGACTGTGCTAGACAAGATAGTATCAAATAACATAATATAGCATGTAATTTAGAAGAAGAAAAATGAGGTCACAGTGTTCGGTATAGACATATGTACAATGTTCTGAGTTACCATATAATATACAATACTATGCAGTGTACTAATGTACAGTACTATCTAGTGCAAAGCAGAAATGGGATGAGGTACAATTTTAGGTACAATTTACAGTAAGGTGTACGAGTTGTAGTGCAATCCTTCATCAATAAATATAAAGTGTGGGGAGTGGGTGCTACGGTGTGTTTGTTTAAAGTGGGTGTGTGCTATAAAGTGTGTGGAGTGGGTGCTACAGTGTGTTTGTTTAAAGTGAGTGTGTGCGTGTGGATGTGTGTGCTATGTGCGTTTGGTGGTTGTTGTTGTGTAGTGTTCATTCATTGTTCGTTTAGCAGCCTGATGGCCTGGGGATAGAAGCTTCTTCTGAGTCTTTCTGTGCTCGCCTTGAGACTCCGGTATCGCTTGCCTGACCGCAGCAGTTCAAAGAGGCAGTTGTTCGGGTGACTGGAGTCTTTAATGATTCTCTTAGCCTTGCCCATGCAACGCTTGTTGTAAATGTTCTGGAGGGTGGGGAGCCCCCCTCCAATTGTGCGTTCGGCTGAACGTGTCACTCTTTGTAGTCTGCTTCGGTCTTGTGCAGTGCTATTCCCAAACCAGGAGGTGATGTTGCCGGTCAAGATGCTCTCTATTGTACATGAGTAGAAGTTCTTAAGGATCTTCTGACTGACTTGGAACTTCCTTAGGCGCCTGAGGAAGTAGAGGCGTTGTCGTGCCTTCTTCACAACACTGTCAATGTGTGTGGTCCATGTCAAGTCCTCGGATATGTAGGCTCCGAGGTACTTAAAGCTGTTGACTCTCTCAACCGGTGCCCCGTCGATGCTGAGGGAGCTGTAGTCCTTGACCCTCGACCTCCTGAAGTCCACAATCATCTCCTTTGTTTTGCTGACGTTCAGGGAGAGGCTGTTTTCCTGGCACCATCCCGCCAGGACCTTGACCTCTTCCAGGTAGGCCCTCTCGTCGTTGGCAGAGATCAGGCCCACCACCACTGTGTCGTCAGCAAATTTGATGATTGTATTGCTACTCCGCTGAGCCACACAGTCGTGTGTGTACAGGGAGTAGAGGAGGGGACTCAGAACACAGCCCTGGGGGGCCCCTATGTTGAGGGTGATGGATGAGGAGGTGCAGTTGCCTGCTCTCACCACCTGGGGTCTGCCAGTCAGGAAGTCCAAGACCCACTGGCAGAGGTCATAGCCCAAGCCCAGGTCCCTGAGCTTGGCTATGAGTATGGAGGGGACTATGGTATTGAATGCCGAGCTGTAGTCGATGAATAGCATTCTCACATAGTTCCCCTGCCTCTTGTCCAGGTGTGATGCTGCTGTGTGCAGCACATGGGCTATGGCGTCCTCCGTGGACCTGTTGGGGCGGTATGCAAATTGCAGGGGGTCCATGTTGATGGGGAGGGAGGAGCAGATGTAGCCCTTTACTAGCTTCTCAAAGCACTTCATGGCTATGGAGGTGAGAGCTATAGGGCGGTAGTCGTTGAGGCAAGCAGGCTTGGATTTTTTGGGTACAGGGATAATAGTGGACTTCTTCAGGCAGGTGGGGATGACAGCCTGTTCTAAGGACAGGTTAAATATGTCAGTGAATACTGGGGCCAGTTGGTCGGCACAGACTTTTAGGACGCGGCCGGGGATGCCGTCCGGACCTGCTGCCTTCCTGATATTCACTTTTTTAAAGGTCCGCCTCACCTCATGCTCTGTTACCCTGAACACTGCGCCTCCATCAGCAGCCGACCCCCCCCCCCCCCCCATTGCCGTGGCTTGTGAGCTGGTGTTGTTATTACCAGCATCAAACCTCGCATAGAAGGTATTGAGGTCATTTGCTAAGGAGATGTCACTGTTCAGTTTGAGGGAGGCGCCTTTGTAGTCTGTCATCGTTTTGAGCCCCTGCCACATAGCTCTAGAGTCAGCTTGTTCAAACTGGAGTTCAATTTTATCCCTGTAGCGCCGTTTGGCCTCTGACACTGTCCTCCTTACGTTGTATCGCGCCACCTTGTGGTCATTCATGTTGCCTGCCACTAGGCCGTCGTTGTATGCTTTGGTGCGCTCTCTCAGAGCTTCACGGACGGATTTGTCTACCCAGGGTTTTTGATTTGGGTAAACTCTCATTGTGGTAGTGGGGATTGTTTCTTCCACCCTAGTACAAACATAGTCCAGCACTGTCTCCGTGTAGACATTAATGTTATCTGTGTCGCGGAACACATTCCAGTCTGTGCAGTGAAACACAGACCGGAGCGTCTCCTCTGACGTCAAATCCCATTTCTGCACCTCTCGCGAGACTACAGGAGTACTTTTAATTCTCTGTTTGTACTTTGGTGAAAGAAAGATTGACGCGTGATCTGATTTACCAAAGCCACTATCAGAATGAGCCTTGTAGCCACCTTTAAATTGCGTGTAACAGTGATCTAGGATGTTACCGCCTCTGGTGTTGCAAGTCACATGCTGATAGAAGTCAGGTAATACCTTTCTCAGATTGGCGCTGTTGAAATCGCCCAGCACCAAAATGGCGGCGTTAACGTTCGCCACTTGTATTCTATTTACCTCGTCGTGGAGTCTGGAGAGCGCGGCGTTGTTGCTGGCTTGCGGTGGAATATACACTCCGATCAGGATGATCGCCGTTAACTCCCTCGGGAGGAAGAAAGGACGACACTTGATGGTTATATATTCCAGGTCTGGGGAGCAGTGGTTGGATAATTCCTTCACGTTAGTTGGATCGCTCCAATTTTTGTTAAACATGAAGGCAATACCTCCTCCACGTTGTTTACCGGACTCTGATGTCCGATCCTTGCGATGGATAAAGAAGTGATCGGCCGGTTGAATTGCGTGGTCTGGGACCTCCGGCATGAGCCACGTTTCAGTGAAGCAGAGAACGTTGCAGTCCCTAACGTCTCTTTGATATTGAATCCTTGCTCGGATGTCATCCAGTTTATTGTCAATTGATTGTACATTGGCTAGCAATATACTGGGTAGTGGTGTCCTGTGCCGCCTGGTTCTCAGCCTGTTACGGACTCCAGCTCTCTTTCCTCGTCGTCTGGGTCCTCTTTTCCTGGGATCAAGGAACAAAGGATCTGGTCCTAATCTCCGGAGAATTTCTTCAGGCCATTGTTGCGGTTCGGAAAGCTGGTCCAGTGAGTAATCCAGTTGGTAAGTTTCCCGTAATCCAATGTCTATGAGTGACTGACGGTCATATACATTAAATGCACCAACAGTTGGTACAAACAAAACTCTAAAAACTATAAATATTAACAAAAGTAAGCACAGTCTCGACGGAGCGCACAGACAGGCAGCCGTTCATTGCGGCGCCATCAGTGAAGTACCATCTACAAGACTAGAGGGTCATTATTCTACAAGACTAACACTAGAGGGTCATTATTCTACAAGACTAGAGGGTCATTATTCTACAAGACTAACACTAGAGGGTCATTATTCTACAAGACTAGAGGGTCATTATTCTACAAGACTAGAGGGTCATTATTCTATAAGTCTAGAGGGTCATTATTCTACAAGACTAACACTAGAGGGTCATTATTCTACAAGACTAACACTAGAGGGTTATTATTCTACAAGACTAGAGGGTCATTATTCTACAAGACTAACACTAGAGGGTCATTATTCTACAAGACTAGAGGGTCATTATTCTACAAGACTAACACTAGAGAGTCATTATTCTACAAGACTAACACTAGAGGGTCATTATTCTACAAGACTAGAGGGTCATTATTCTACAAGACTAACACTAGAGAGTCATTATTCTACAAGACTAGAGGGTCATTATTCTACAAGACTAGAGGGTCATTATTCTACAAGACTAACACTAGAGGGTCATTATTCTACAAGACTAGAGGGTCATTATTCTACAAGACTAACACTAGAGGGTCATTATTCTACAAGACTAGAGGGTCATTATTCTACAAGACTAACACTAGAGGGTCATTATTCTACAAGACTAGAGGGTCATTATTCTACAAGACTAACACTAGAGGGTCATTATTCTACAAGACTAACACTAGAGAGTCATTATTCTACAAGACTAACACTAGAGAGTCATTATTCTACAAGACTAACACTAGAGAGTCATTATTCTACAAGACTAACACTAGAGAGTCATTATTCTACAAGACTAACACTAGAGGGTCATTATTCTACAAGACTAGAGGGTCATTATTCTACAAGACTAACACTAGAGGGTCATTATTCTACAAGACTAGAGAGTCATTATTCTACAAGACTAGAGGGTCATTATTCTACAAGACTAGAGGGTCATTATTCTACAAGTCTAGAGGGTCATTATTCTATAAGCCTAGAGGGTCATTATTCTATAAGACTAATACTAGAGAGTCATTATTCTACAAGACTAGAGGGTCATTATTCTACAAGACTAGAGAGTCATTATTCTACAAGACTAACACTAGAGAGTCATTATTCTACAAGACTAACACTAGAGGGTCATTATTCTACAAGACTAGAGGGTCATTATTCTACAAGACTAACACTAGAGGGTCATTATTCTACAAGACTAGAGAGTCATTATTCTACAAGACTAGAGGGTCATTATTCTACAAGACTAGAGGGTCATTATTCTACAAGTCTAGAGGGTCATTATTCTATAAGCCTAGAGGGTCATTATTCTATAAGACTAATACTAGAGAGTCATTATTCTACAAGACTAGAGAGTCATTATTCTATAAGACTAACACTAGAGGGTCATTATTCTACAAGACTAACACTAGAGGGTCATTATTCTACAAGACTAACACTAGAGGGTCATTATTCTACAAGACTAGAGGGTCATTATTCTACAAGACTAACACTAGAGGGTCATTATTCTACAAGACTAGAGGGTCATTATTCTACAAGACTAACACTAGAGGGTCATTATTCTACAAGACTAACACTAGAGGGTCATTATTCTACAAGACTAACACTAGAGGGTCATTATTCTACAAGACTAACACTAGAGGGTCATTATTCTACAAGACTAACACTAGAGGGTCATTATTCTACAAGACTAACACTAGAGGGTCATTATTCTACAAGACTAACACTAGAGAGTCATTATTCTACAAGACTAACACTAGAGAGTCATTATTCTACAAGACTAACACTAGAGGGTCATTATTCTACAAGACTAACACTAGAGGGTCATTATTCTACAAGACTAACACTAGAGGGTCATTATTCTACAAGACTAGAGGGTCATTATTCTACAAGACTAACACTAGAGGGTCATTATTCTACAAGACTAACACTAGAGGGTCATTATTCTACAAGACTAACACTAGAGGGTCATTATTCTACAAGACTAGAGGGTCATTATTCTACAAGACTAACACTAGAGGGTCATTATTCTACAGGACTAACACTAGAGAGTCATTATTCTACAAGACTAACACTAGAGGGTCATTATTCTACAAGACTAACACTAGAGAGTCATTATTCTATAAGACTAACACTAGAGGGTCATTATTCTACAAGACTAGAGGGTCATTATTCTACAAGACTAACACTAGAGAGTCATTATTCTATAAGACTAACACTAGAGGGTCATTATTCTACAAGACTAGAGGATCATTATTCTATAAGACTAACACTAGAGGGTCATTATTCTACAAGACTAACACTAGAGGGTCATTATTCTACAAGACTAGAGGGTCATTATTCTACAAGACTAGAGGGTCATTATTCTACAAGACTAGAGGGTCATTATTCTACAAGACTAACACTAGAGGGTCATTATTCTATAACACTAGAGGGTCATTATTCTACAAGACTAGAGTGCATTATTCTATAACACTAGAGGGTCATTATTCTATAAGACTAGAGGGTCATTATTCTACAAGACTAATACTAGAGAGTCATTATTCTACAAGACTAGAGGGTCATTATTCTATAAGACTAGAGGGTCATTATTCTATAAGACTAGAGGGTCATTATTCTACAAGACTAGAGGGTCATTATTCTATAAGACTAGAGGGTCATTATTCTACAAGACTAACACTAGAGGGTCATTATTCTACAAGACTAACACTAGAGAGTCATTATTCTACAAAACTAGCACTAGAGGGTCATTATTCTACAAGACTAACACTAGAGGGTCATTATTCTACAAGACTAGAGGGTCATTATTCTACAAGACTAACACTAGAGGGTCATTATTCTACAAGACTAGAGAGTCATTATTCTACAAGACTAACACTAGAGGGTCATTATTCTACAAGACTAACACTAGAGGGTCATTATTCTACAAGACTAACACTAGAGGGTCATTATTCTACAAGACTAGAGGTCATTATTCTACAAGACTAACACTAGAGAGTCATTATTCTACAAGACTAACACTAAAGGGTCATTATTCTATAAGACTAGAGAGTCATTATTCTACAAGACTAGAGAGTCATTATTCTACAAGACTAACACTAGAGGGTCATTATTCTACAAGACTAACACTAGAGGGTCATTATTCTACAAGACTAACACTAGAGGGTCATTATTCTACAAGACTAGAGGGTCATTATTCTATAAGACTAACACTAGAGGGTCATTATTCTACAAGACTAACACTAGAGAGTCATTATTCTATAAGACTAACACTAGAGGGTCATTATTCTACAAGACTAGAGGGTCATTATTCTACAAGACTAACACTAGAGAGTCATTATTCTACAAGACTAGAGGGTCATTATTCTATAAGACTAACACTAGAGAGTCATTATTCTACAAGACTAACACTAGAGGGTCATTATTCTACAAGACTAGAGGGTCATTATTCTATAAGACTAACACTAGAGAGTCATTATTCTACAAGACTAACACTAGAGGGTCATTATTCTACAAGACTAGAGGGTCATTATTCTACAAGACTAGAGGGTCATTATTCTACAAGACTAGAAGGTCATTATTCTACAAGACTAGAGGGTCATTATTCTATAACACTAGAGGGTGATTATTCTGTAACACTAGAGGGTCATTATTCTATAAGAATAGAGGGTCATTATTCTACAAGACTAGAGGGTCATTATTCTACAAGACTAACACTAGAGGGTCATTATTCTACAAGACTAACACTAGAGGGTCATTATTCTACAAGACAAGAGGGTCATTATTCTACAAGCCTAGAGGGTCATTATTCTACAAGACTAGAGGGTCATTATTCTACAAGACTAACACTAGAGGGTCATTATTCTACAAGACTAATACTAGAGAGTCATTATTCTACAAGACTAGAGGGTCATTATTCTACAAGACTAACACTAGAGGGTCATTATTCTACAAGACTAACACTAGAGGGTCATTATTCTACAAGACTAGAGGGTCATTATTCTACAAGCCTAGAGGGTCATTATTCTATAAGACTAGAGGGTCATTATTCTACAAGACTAGAGGGTCATTATTCTACAAGACTAGCGGGTCATTATTCTACAAGACTAGAGGGTCATTATTCTACAAGACTAGAGAGTCATTATTCTACAAGACTAACACTAGAGGGTCATTATTCTACAAGACTAGAGGGTCATTATTCTACAAGACTAAAACTAGAGGGTCATTATTCTACAAGACTAACACTAGAGGGTCATTATTCTACAAGACTAGATGGTCATTATTCTACAAGACTAACACTAGAGAGTCATTATTCTACAAGACTAACACTAGAGGGTCATTATTCTACAAGACTAACACTAGAGGGTCATTATTCTACAAGACTAGAGAGTCATTATTCTACAAGACTAACACTAGAGGGTCATTATTCTACAAGACTAATACTAGAGGGTCATTATTCTACAATACTAGAGGGTCATTATTCTACAAGACTAGAGGGTCATTATTCTACAAGACTAACACTAGAGAGTCATTATTCTACAAGACTAACACTAGAGGGTCATTATTCTACAAGACTAACACTAGAGGGTCATTATTCTACAAGACTAGAGGGTCATTATTCTACAAGACTAACACTAGAGGGTCATTATTCTACAAGACTAACACTAGAGGGTCATTATTCTACAAGACTAGAGGGTCATTATTCTACAAGACTAGAGGGTCATTATTCTACAAGACTAGAGGGTCATTATTCTACAAGACTAGAGGGTCATTATTCTACAAGTCTAGAGGGTCATTATTCTACAAGACTAACACTAGAGGGTCATTATTCTACAAGACTAACACTAGAGAGTCATTATTCTACAAGACTAACACTAGAGGGTCATTATTCTACAAGACTAACACTAGAGGGTCATTATTCTACAAGACTAACACTAGAGGGTCATTATTCTACAAGACTAACACTAGAGAGTCTTTATTCTACAAGACTAACACTAGAGGGTCATTATTCTACAAGACTAGAGAGTCATTATTCTACAAGACTAACACTAGAGGGTCATTATTCTACAAGACTAGAGGGTCATTATTCTACAAGACTAACACTAGAGGGTCATTATTCTACAAGACTAGAGGGTCATTATTCTACAAGACTAGAGAGTCATTATTCTATAAGACTAGAGGGTCATTATTCTACAAGACTAACACTAGAGAGTCATTATTCTACAAGACTAACACTAGAGGGTCATTATTCTACAAGACTAGAGGGTCATTATTCTACAAGACTAACACTAGAGGGTCATTATTCTACAAGACTAGAGGGTCATTATTCTACAAGACTAGAGAGTTATTATTCTACAAGATTAACACTAGAGAGTCATTATTCTACAAGACTAACACTAGAGGGTCATTATTCTACAAGACCAGAGGATCATTATTCTACAAGACTAGAGAGTCATTATTCTACAAGACTAGATGGTCATTATTCTACAAGACTAGAGGGTCATTATTCTATAAGACTAGAGGGTCATTATTCTGCAAGACTAGAGAGTCATTATTCTATAAGACTAGATGGTCATTATTCTACAAGACTAGAGGGTCATTATTCTATAAGACTAGAGGGTCATTATTCTATAAGACTAGAGAGTCATTATTCTACAAGACTAGAGAGTCATTCTACAAGACTAGAGGGTCATTATTCTACAAGACTAGAGGGTCATTATTCTACAAGACTAGAGAGTCATTATTCTACAAGACTAGAGGGTCATTATTCTACAAGACTAGAGGGTCATTATTCTACAAGACTAACACTAGAGGGTCATTATTCTACAAGACTAACACTAGATAGTCATTATTCTACAAGACTAACACTAGAGGGTCATTATTCTAAAAGACTAGAGAGTCATTATTCTACAAGACTAACACTAGAGGGTCATTATTCTATAAGACTAGAGGGTCATTATTCTATAAGACTAGAGGGTCATTATTCTATAAGACTAGAGGGTCATTATTCTATAAGACTAGGGGGTCATTATTCTACAAGACTAGAGGGTCATTATTCTACAAGACTAGAGGGTCATTATTCTACAAGACTAGAGGGTCATTATTCTATAAGACTAGAGAGTCATTATTCTACAAGACTAGAGAGTCATTATTCTACAAGACTAGAGAGTCATTATTCTATAAGACTAGAGAGTCATTATTCTACAAGACTAGAGGGTCATTATTCTACAAGACTAGAGGGTCATTATTCTACAAGACTAACACTAGAGAGTCATTTTTCTACAAGACTAGAGGGTCATTATTCTACGAGACTAGAGGGTCATTATTCTACAAGACTAGAGAGTCATTATTGTACAAGACTAGAGGGTCATTATTCTACAAGACTAGAGAGTCATTATTGTACAAGACTAGAGGGTCATTATTCTACGAGACTAGAGGGTCATTATTCTACAAGACTAGAGAGTCATTATTGTACAAGACTAGAGGGTCATTATTCTACAAGACTAGAGAGTCATTATTCTACAAGACTAGAGAGTCATTATTGTACAAGACTAGAGAGTCATTATTCTACAAGACTAGAGGGTCATTATTCTACAAGACTAGAGGGTCATTATTCTACAAGACTAGAGGGTCATTATTCTACAAGACTAGAGGGTCATTATTCTACAAGACTAACACTAGAGAGTTATTATTCTACAAGACTAGAGGGTCATTATTCTACAAGACTAGAGGGTCATTATTCTACAAGACTAGAGGGTCATTATTCTACAAGACTAGAGAGTCATTATTCTACAAGACTAACACTAGAGGGTCATTATTC
>NW_028169530.1:0-12542 GCF_963971535.1 Notolepis coatsorum | reverse complement strand
GTGAGAGAGAGAGAGAGAGAGAGAGAGGAAGAGATGCAGAGAGATGGAGAGAGAGAGACGGTCCACTCATTAGTCCACCCAGGACTAATAGAGTCCCACAGGCTCCTCTCAGCTTTGAAACGCTCCCTTCAACACCAACCATCGCCACGTTAACTGGCTCCAAGACGCACTTTTAGGGGCCTTTCAAGCCGACATGAAAGGGGCCCGTGTTAACATGTGCGCTCTGTAGCGCTGAACGCAGCCCGTTAACAGCGTTTTGTTTTACTACGTGTCTCTCGGGGGAATATGTTGTTGTGTCTCAGGTTTTTAAAAGTCTGCCTTTCTCTCTCTTATTGTTGATGTTGATCGCTTAATTCCTGCGCTTCAGTGCTTTTGTTCTGCATGTGTCGCTCCCCGCGATCTGGTGTGGTGTGGAACAATTGAGTGTGGGTGTGTATTTGTGTGTTGTGTGTGTGTGTGTGTGTGTGTGTGTGTGTGTGTGTGTGTGTGTGTGTTGTGTTTGTGTGTGTGTATTGTGTGTGTGTGTGTGTGATTTGTGTGTGTGTGTGTGTAGTGTGTGTGTGTGTATTTGTGTGTGTGTGTGTGTGTGTAATGGGTTACCAGTTATCCATCCTATACTTCTTTCTTTCTTTCTTTCTTTCTTTCTTTCTTTCTTTCTTTCTTTCTTTCTTTCTTTCTTTCTTTCAAAAGTGATCTATCTGTGTGTGACTGTCAATCAAATGGCCTCGATAGATTATTATCATGCGTAATTTATCGCCAGGGTACTGTAACTGATAACATCCAAATGCAAAAAGAAAAACGAAACATCAACATCAAAGTAGTAATATATAGCATATCTCTCTCTTTATGTCTCTCTCTCTCTCTCTCTCCCTCTCTCTCTCTCTCTCTCTCTCTCTCTCTCTCTCTCTCTCTCTCTCTCTCTCTCTCTCTCTCTCTCTCTCTCTCTCTCTCTCTCTCGCTCTCTCTCTCTCTCTCAGGTCCAGGGTCACATGCCTCCTCTGATGATACCGGTGTTTCCTCACGACCAGCGATCACTGGCTGCTGCTGCTGCTGCCCAGCAAGGCTTCCTCTTCCCCAGAGCATGTCCTACAAGCAGGTACACACACACACACACGCACGCACGCACGCACGCACACACACACACACACACACACACACACACACACACACACACACACACACACACACACACACACACACACACACACACACACACACACACACACACACACACACACACACACACACACACACTCACACACTCACACCCACACACTCCCAGTCTGTCTTAATGAGGTGTGTCAGTTTAGGAATGTTATGGGAAGGAGCTGGGAGACTTCAAGGCGCTGAGTGAGGAACAATAGCTTGGATGTAGAACTAGGCCTGGAACGTCTCTGTGAGGCCTGCTGAAAGCATGTCAGTTACACAACACATCTGCAACACGGAATGTCACACTCTCTGCACTCATGTATGTACAGGATACATTACACGCATGTTACACGCAATACAATATGCGTGGATGGTACACACTTGTGGTGTACATACTGGTACACACACACACACACACAAATGTTTAACTGACGTTTTCCACAGTGACATTCACTATAATCTGAAATTCCAGATGTTAAATTGGCACTGGATCTTTTCACAAAAAACCTTTCTTTCAGTCATTAACACTAGACAGCATGGAGAAAATGTCACTGATTCAGAAACCGTGCTGCAGATAAAACGGGTACTTTTAGAAAAGTCATTGAGTGACAGAGCTGGAGCTCGACCGAGTGACAAGGATACATTATTGAAAATGCCCTAGGGGTCATGTGACCCCTTGTCGGCTGTGCTAGTGTTAACAAACATGCAGAATAAAAGATAGAGTAACTCCCTGGTTCTCACCAAAAGTATCTGCTTTATTCAAGAAAGACCAGACACTCTGGAGATCTATCACATCGGACATCATTTGGTTGGTGGTTCTCAAACCTTTTTCATGTCAAGGACCCCCAAATTGATATGTAATTGAACCCAAAGATTTTTTTTCCAGAACCCCTATCTGACAAGATCTAATCCAGAATTCCACAACTGTCTATACTGTAGGTGGAGAGGTGACATAATAGTCTTATACACTCTCAAAATTCTAGTGAAGGATATATTAGTGAAATGAATGAATGAATTAATATTCTCCATTTAGCCTGGGACCCCCGGAACTCACTTTGAGAACCACTGATTTAGACAACTTAGTAATAAATGCACTTCATCTGAAAAGCCAATCATACCTATGCTGATGACACTATTGTGTATTGTGTTGCTGATTCCATACAACTAGCCATACAGAAACTGCAACTCTCCTTTAATGCTCTTCAGGACGGCTCTTAATTAATCTTAAACTGGTACTTACTGCAAATAAAACTAAACTAATGTTAATTGAGCAAGAAAATGTATTATAATAGTTTGCATATTATCATCTAGCCCAGCTAGCCAGTACCAACTGTACCATTCAGTTGTGTTCAGTTAGGCGTGCAGCCAGATAGGTTTGTACTGAACGCACACAGAGGAAACTGGTATCTTCTTGTCTAACTCTGGAGAAGACAATGTGAATTTCCCATAATGTTGGCATGAGAAAAACACATGCTTCAAGTACCCATTATTCACACATGTTCATGTGTGTACACGCACACATGCACACACACACACGCACGCACGCACGCACGCACCACACACACACACACACACCACGCACGCACGCACGCACGCACGCACACACACACACACACACACACACACACACACACACACACACACACACACACGCACGCACGCACGCACGCACGCACGCACGCACGCACGCACGCACACACACACACACACACACACACACACACACCACACACACACACACACACATGGATGCACACACGCAAACAAACACACATGCACATGCTCAAACTTGCTTCAAGTACACACTATTCCCAGCATAGTACACACATGCATATACACACACAAAAAAAGTTTCACACACTTACATACACACACACACATGCACACGTACACACAAGAAACGCATGCATAATGCTCAAAACAGGCTTCAAATACACAATACTCAAGTGCAAGCTTCTAGTCACCACCTGCTCTCTTGCCTCGTCCCTCTTGCATTCCATTCCTCGGTGCATTCCAGGTGCTAGTTAGACGCCACACAACAACACAGGCTGACTAACACTTAATACAGTAAAGAAAATATATAAACATTCCTTGTTCACTCCCACGAGAATAGAGGGGGAAAGCGACGGAGGGAGAGAGATCAAGAAATAAATTAAATGCAGTGGCGTTATTGTGCACTCTGCCTTGACTTTGAACTTTTAAACAAAGACTCAGACATGGAAAGCCTTTTAGCCACGAGGAGAACCCCAAGGACCCTGCGGCGTGCCGGGTCCACTCTGTGTGTCCACTGGAACCCTTGTGTATCCCAACAAAGAACATTATTAACCTTTGACTAAACACTCATGCCTTGCTCTGTTCCGTTTCAGACGAATAAAAACATGAGCGAGAGGGTGAAAGAGGGAGAAACTAGCTTATACAGAAGGCGGTTGTATCATAGGCCTGTCTCCTGTTGTGTCTTGCTGTACAATGTGTTTTATTTTATTCTGTTCTTCGCTCCTTCAACAGGTGATAACTACCCCATGCAGTTCATTCCATCCACAATGGCAGCGGCGGCCGCGTCTGGACTCAGCCCATTGCAACTGCAGGTAGGCCTTGTAAGTTGAGGCCAAACACGCAATAATGCTATAAGCTAAAGGTTATAGCCTGACTAACAGATGTTATCCCTTGTTGCAAAGTATTGTCCTACAGTAGTCTCCACTCTCCAGATTGACGCACACCTTGACGTCAGAGCACCTACTGTATAGTGACTTTTCAATTTCAAGTTCTTCAAGGACAGCACTCACCCCAATCCATAAGCTGCTAATTATGACAGGACAGCTGTTTCAATTGCATATCGCTGATGGTCGTTGGTACACCCAGTGGTAGAATTACCAAAATGGTGGAAGACAGCACCATTCATCCTTCGACACTAAAAGATGCGGTTGGAAGTTGGAACTGGAGACTACTGTAGAAACTATAAGTTTCATATTCAGCTAATTCTAGTGAGACGCTTAAGATAGCTGAGGATACGTTAGAAAAGTGACTTAGCAAAGAAAACCACACAGGAAGATTAACACTGACTTTGCAAAAAACGGCCATTCACTTTCCGACATAATTCATCTGTTAACTTAGCTCCCTCCCCAGCTCCCTATAGCTCCCTAGTTCGCAGGCGTTCGCAGCATTTTCCATACCACCGCCCTTCGGCAAGACACCTTTCCCAGCACAACAATGATCATATAAAAGGGTGTCGCAATTACAAAGAGCCTGTGGATAAAAGCCTGACATGCGTTAACCTGCCGCGATCACACAAGCTTGTTTTGTTGATTTTTTTTTATGAAGCTCATGTAGGCCATTTTGTGTGTGTGTGTGTGTGTGTGTGTGTGTGTGTGTGTGTGTGTGTGTGTGTGTGTGTGTGGGTGCGTGCGTGCGTGCGACTGCGTGCGTGCGTGTGTGTGTGTGTGTGTGTGTGTGTGGGTGCGTGCGTGCGTGCGACTGCGTGCGTGTGTGTGTGTGTGTGTGTGTGTGTGTGTGTGTGTGTGTGTGTGTGTGTGTGGGTGCGTGCGTGCGTGCGTGCGACTGCGTGCGTGCGTGTGTGTGTGTGTGTCAGGCTAACACACTACGGGGGCAGAGAGGCACCACGGTGGTGGAGCTATGCTAACATGCTACTTCCCTTATCAGATGCCTGCCTGTCAGCTGTGTCAAACAAAAGCTCTTATGATGAACCGCTGTGGAATTCTGCCCCACCAGCACAACACCTGGCCCAGGCAATTCATCAACCCTTTTTATCACCGCACGACACCTGTGATTTGAGCACGGAACCTTTACATAATGGTTATCATAGAACATATTTGCGAAAGAAAAAACGGGAAACAAAGGAAAACAGCAGTCCCCAAAGGGCGTTTTGGAATTTCACAAACACCCCCCCCCCCCTCCCCCCTCCACCATCCACCCCCATATCCTCCTACTGCATTTATATTTGGGTAAGAACAAAGACTCTATGGCTTTTTTCACAGGCTTCAATATTGCTTCATAACGTCAATCATTATCTTAGTGTCGCTTTCAGGCTGTTACTCCTTATCTCAGTTTATTCAATTTGTTTTGTGGTTCGGGCTTATCGAAGGCCTCATTAAGCGCTATTGACTTAACAAAGCACTATGTTGCAGGGGGGGGGGGGGGGGTCGGAGGCCTGTGTTCCTCTCTACACAGTCTCTCTCCACTCCTGGCTTTGAAATGATCAAAGCGGGCGCGCGGCGTGGCATGAGGTGTAGGAGGATAAACGGTGTCGGGAGATGCGCAAGCATTCATATTATAAACGGCGCCAGAGACCGGGGAGAATGAGAGAGAAGAGAGGAACCTGAATGAGACGGGAAGCGTCTCATTATGTCATCTTCTGAAATTGAGAAAAAGAGACTGAAAAAAATGGAGGCAGATAGCGAGGAGGAATGATTTTTTTTATGATTTTTTTCACAGGGGAAAAGCGGTGATTGTCTGAGGGCTTCTCTGACACAGAGGCGCGGGCGTTCAGCACATGTTTTGACATTGTTTTGACAACAATGACGATGCCAAAAGCAATCATGACTTGATTTATGTCCTGTAGTTGTGCATCTTCAACTTAAGAATTTTGCCAGTAGCGCTCTTTGTACTGTTGTAAAAGCAAATATTCATAGTGTGTTCCAGGCTGTCAACAATAAATAAATATATATATTAGGGCTGGGAATTTATCACGTTAATTATGATTAATTAACTACAGAAATAAATTAAACGGTAAAAAAAAATACGCATTTTATCGCTCTTTATAAAAAAAAATTACACTCCAGACACCGTACAACGTTTCTCAGTGGATTCAGCATTTCAAGCCTACGGTATCACCTCAATGCTAAGCATGTAGCAGCTACCGTGGATGATAGAGCTAACAGGCTAACGTTAGCCCTATACGAGCCTCCTGCTGTTTGCTTCAGAGTGATTCTGATTCAGAGGGTGAAGAGGGGCTAACAGTGCTCTGGTGCTCTACAGAGCAGAGCCAACCATGTTTTCTTAGTCTGGTTTGTTCATACAGAATATTGAGAAAATAAGAGAAATTTAGATCAATCAATACGTTTCTGGAATGTACTTGAAAGTACTGTGTTTAACTTTTACCTTGAGTTTACAAAAGGTCCTTTGGCTCAGGAGGTAGAGCAGTCGTCTGGTAATCCGGAGGTTCCCAGTTTGATTCCCTCTCCTCCCGGGCAGCGTGTCGAAGTGAGCAAGACACTTAACCCCTAATTGCTCCCGATGTGCAGGTTGGCACCTTGCATGGTTGCCTCTGCCATAGGTGTGTATGTGTGAGTGAATGGGTAAAATGTGAGGAACAAATTGTAAAGCGCTTTGGATAAAATATTAATATAATATTATTCCTAAAAGTGCTGCACTTTGTTAAAAATTGCATTGATCGGTTGGTCTGTGTAGTAGCTAATGAACAAGATTTTGCTGCTTAAACTCATGTATAATGTATATTCATTGATTCACTCATACCCAAAATACATTTGAATTGATAAATAGCTTTTCGCATCAAATATTGATGTGTTTAAAATGCGATTAATTTAGATGAATTAACTATAAAGTCTCAAATTAATTTGATCACATTTTTTAATCGAGTCCCACCACTAATATATATATAACCTGTACCTTAACCCTATAACCTTAACCTCACTGGAGACGTCACGTCCCTTCCTAACCTAAAACACAGATCACCTGTTGAAAGCAAACACTTGATGGATGGCATCCTAATTAGTTTCAATTACTTTATTGTAATTGAAAATTGTGCACTCTCCTACTAAATGCGCACTCTCCGTGCCATGGACGTGTGTGAGGTACATAATTAAAAGGATCCTGGCGCAACATATGGCACGTTTTCCTCTCACATTTACCAGCCTGATGAGGAATGTGCTAAATTAGTTTTCTCACCTTCATCACAACATATACATTTTACCATTATTAAAGGGCACTTCACCAACAATGCTTTTTTATTTCAGACATAATCTCACACACATCCAACACATTCATTCAGTTTTTGAGAGTAAATGAGTTTAAATATGGCCACCAATGTCAGTGGGAACATTGAATCCTCTTGCGTTAATTACAGCTAAATTAAATGATACGGTAGCAGTCCCTATAAGACAAGGTATTGCTATTTTTTCATCTACATCATTTCACGGTGCTGTAATTAACACAACACACGGATTCAATGTATCCAGTGACATCACTGGTGGCCATATTCAAACTAACTTACTCTCAATAACTGTCAAACTAATGAAGTGTGTGCAAACATATTTAGAGTTTTTGGATGTGTGTGAAATTATGTACAAAATAAATCAGCATTGTTTTTTGGTGAAGTTTATGTTTATGTTTATTAAAGGATCCCCATTAGAGACACATGAAAGAGCCTCTATAGTCTTCCTGGGGTCTGGACAAAACAAATACAACACCAATGTACAATAAAAAATACAAATTAAAATAAAACAAAACACATACATTTAAAATGAATACAGTGATTCATGAAGTGCCACTTTAATGCAGGGAAGATTTGCTGAGCATGTATGCTTTATTTTTCTTTGCCCTGCGTCACGCTCACACATTAACACCTGAACGGTACCACTGAGCAGCTCCACTGTGGCAGTTGTTGGGGAGAGGGACACTCTGTTACCCCGTCTGGATTTTCCCCTGCCGTTCCAGAGATTTTAACCCACAACTTTCCAGTTGCAAGCCCACTACTCTAACTCTAATTCTGTAAATATACAAGTGAATATACTGTAGATAAGTCAATATAAGATATTAGAAAGTAAGGTATGGAAATGTATACTATGTATTTATACCGTAGTGAGAGTAAACTGAACAATATTAGCACCTGAGGAAGCGGATGCGAAAAGCGTTGTGCTAAAGTTACATTTTAAAATCATAATATCATAACAGAGGCTGAGAGACTCACTGTACTCACCATCACTGTACGAATTGGAAGCCCTGTCGTGTGTCATTCTAACCCTTCCAGAAGCTTTGTGGTCCGGTCTTGAACTTTCCATAAATGTGTCTCCATAAATCCATTTAGTTAGATCCAGCACTGAATGTATCGCGTGATTATTATCAATTTTCGACGACAACAGCAACAACTGTTAGCCGTTAGCTATTTCCTGGTTGATTCCGGTCACACGAATGCTCAGCCAATAGACAATTTGTTTTATTAGTGTGAACGTATACTTTTGTCCAGTGCTTGCCATAAATGAGTGGATAGATAAGGAGGAACTGTCCAAGGTGCTGATGACTTTCTCCGACTTTCGCTTGCATTAGACTAATACGTCATTAGTTTGCGTTGCCAAGCTTGTTGATAGCCTACTCCATTTGAAATTCCATAGCAACAAGACATCTTTAGGAACTATTTTTCTAGGCCAAGTTCACTGAAATCAATATAAAAGACCCTAGAATTGTCTGTATTCATCCTATATCTTTCCCAACAGTGCAACCTGCTGTATAACAGCAATAATACACTCGAAGCCTGTGGGATGTCATGAATATTGCCACGGCTGTGATGTGACTCGGGCTTCGCTCTCATGCCTGCGGGCACATCACAGCCGTGGCAATATTCATGACATACCACGGCTTCTCAGTAGGGATGCTCGATGTTGGCTTTTTTACCGATACCGATATACCGATATTGTCCAACTCTTAATTTCCGATACCGATATCAACCGATATCAACCGATACTGATATATGCAGGGTTTCCCCCCCAAAAACTGAATAATTTCAGGTAATTAACATTACATATCTATTGTTGTGGAATTAACACAACATTATGCATACTTTTGACAATAAATAAAATCAGAATTTGTTCTTACTTGCTTGCCTGGGTAAATAAAGGTTATAGAAATGTAAAAAAATAAAAATAATCTTTTTTATTTATTTTTTTGAAAACCGATACCGATATTTTCCGATATCACATTTTAATGTCGATATCGGCCGATAATATCGGTAGGCCGATAATATCGGACATCCCTACTTCTCAGGGATTATTGCTTAATTGACGTTCTGAAATGATGTTTCTTCAAAATATGAAACGAAACCTTAAGAAGAAGAACCATTGGGGGAGCTCCCGTAGCTCACCGCATATCTCGGCGCTATTTCTGCGTCGGGGAAAACCGTGCTCGTCACGGATCTGGGGTACACGAGTTCGATTCCCGGACCCGCCGTATTTTCTCAGAGTGTCTTCCCCTGCTCTACATCCCATTTCAACCTGTTTCTGTCGGTCATGCTTGACCAGAAAAGCGATAAACACTAAAAAATAAAGTAAAAAAAAAAGAAGAAGAACCATTAGGATTTCGGACGAGTGATGAGTGATGTTTTCAGATCACTATCCTGCAGCTGTATGTTTGAGTATTGCCTACATCCATAATTAGAGAAATTAGAGGCTGTGTGCGGCAGGTGATGCAGAACATTTTATAGTGATGATATGATTTCGATTAGAGTATACACAACTGTAAATATGTTGGCTGTTTAAAAAGCTGTTTCAAGACAGACTTATGCCGCTTCGTCTGATGGATTCAAATGTACTGTATGAAATGCTCTGCACAGACTTCTTCTTGTGTCAACAAGGACATCTCAACTATTATGCAACATCACATTAGAGAATAGTTTTGCTTTTGCATTGCTGCACGTCAAGCTAATTAATACTTTCAGGTACAGGTTCGGAAGTGTGAATCTCAAACAAACATTTCACTCTAAAGAACTTAGTAACGTACTGTAATCCTGACATGACAGCTGAAGAACATAGCCAATGGCAACCATGTGTGGTTTGTGTGTGTGTGTGTGTGTGTGTGTGTGTGTGTGTGTGTGTGTGTGTGTGTGTGTGTGTGTGTGTGTGTGTGTGTTTATGTATCAGTCTCATTTAAGTGCACACCAGCTGGCATGAAAGCACGGCATTGCCTGTTAGATGCCAGATCTGTGCCCAGTACAGGAGAGGCAGATGTGTGCCCGCCTGGCGCAGGTGTCCCACAGTGGTGCCTCCTCGCTCCTTCAAACAGCTGTCTTGGCAGAGGCCGGCATGGATTACTGATGGTCAAGTGGGCACAGAATGGCACAGACTGGAATGAGGAAGCAGGGCATGTTTGCACAGGCACTGTTGAGTTATATATCCTTGTAGGGCTGTACCGAATGCTTCGAAGCTTCGATCATAATGTTGACATTCAAATTCTAAATCAACATTCGAATTTTTTATAAAAAATTATTATTATTATTATTATTATTTTTTTAATCTTTTTTCTTCTTCTGTCTATTCAATCTGTTTAAACCAATGGTGGTTGCAGATTAGGCTACACTAATATTATAATATTATTCTATAAGACGTCACCATCACTTTCATACCAACCGTGCCCTTATTGGATTATTTATGTTGACGAAACTGATAAAGAAAGTTGATTTAATAAAAGAAAAAGACTAATTTAATCAGATTAATCACTTTATTCAAATTGAGGATTTTGTTAAAAAATATATATAATAAAAAAAAAAAAAAAAAAAGTGAAATTTATAAATTTTTTATAGACATTCAAAGCTTCGTTCGAATACTTCAATAGAAGCTTCGAATGTTAAAAAATGACATTCGGTACAGCCCTATATCCTTGTCACTTCTAACAAGAAGGGATTTGATAGATTGTTTCGACCGGTCATGTTTATACTTAAAGGGGCTTAATGCCTTAATTTTTTACCTGAATCCTATCGTTCTGTTGTGAGGAGAACATCTGATAATCGGACATAAAATGTTCAAGATACAGAACACGTTGGTAAGTTGTACTATGTCCAATTATCACATGTCCTCCTCACAACAGAAGAGCGAAGTGGCCCTTTAAAACGTGGTCTTTTATTGGTTGGTGAATAACTGGAATCCAAACCATTGCTCTTGGTTTCCCCGTCACTCACCAGGGAGGAGTGACAGTTCAGAATATCAACAAACATAACTCATGATTGCTTGGTTAAAAAAGGGTGTGTGCTCCTATAGCAGCGCAAAACCAAACCTCCTCATTTACTGGCTTGACCAAATCTTTGGCTGCGTCAAAAGTCGTTTATCAGAACCTTTGGTAAAAAGAGTCTTTTTTTGGACCAGTGAACCTGCCAACTCAAAATGTTTATAACACGAGATTGAAAGCTCTTCGTTTGTTTGATATTACAGTATAGGCCAGCTGACAAATCACGCCTGATGGCAAAAAAAAGAAAAAAGGATCACATGAATGTGGTTTTGGGAGAAATTTAATAATAAGCCCTGTATGGCTAGCCCTACTTGGCCCTTTAGTAGAACCCAGATTGTTTCAGATCAGAGCAGTGAGCAAAGTCTCAAAGAAATGGTAGACAAACGATGACGCAGATGTAACCGAGCGTCTCCTTGATTCTCGAAGAATTGTCACTCAACAGGAGATTA
This sequence comes from Notolepis coatsorum, assembly GCF_963971535.1. Classification (NCBI taxonomy): domain Eukaryota; kingdom Metazoa; phylum Chordata; class Actinopteri; order Aulopiformes; family Paralepididae; genus Notolepis; species Notolepis coatsorum. The sequence goes on along the minus strand of NW_028169530.1, from coordinate 978 downwards.
GGTTAGAATGCTTGAAATTACCCACTATCCAAATAGTAGTACGTTTCCATTGTGGCTGGAGGCAGCAGCCACCTTATTGTGTAAACCTGTCAGCCTTTCTTTTAGCCCTCTCTATTCTAATAACAACTGATATAAGCAATAGAAAATGATGACTGGTGAGATTCTGAATCTTTGTGGCCGAGAAGCTAGCTTTCGTTCAAGTGTGATTAAGATAACGAGGTGACAGAGTGGAGTGTTTCTGTAGGAAAGAGATGTGCTTTCGGGTGGTGTAATGGGAGTAGAGGAGGATTTGTGTGTGTGTGTGTGTGTGTGTGTGTGTGCGTGCGTGCGTGCGTGCGTGTGTGTGTTCAGGGACAGACCAATCCAGGAGAGACCAATCCAACATCTCCAGAAAAGAGAACATAGAGATATCACTGATAGCAGCATTTGACGAATCACAACCTAAGCTGACCGCTCTGAAGGCTCAGATGTCGTGTCGTCTGCGTGGGAACTTGATCGGACAATTGTTTCCAGAGTCTAGAAGTCGACCCCCTTCATAAACAGTCGAGACCCGTGGAAGAATGGCCCTCTTTGTGTGCGGCTAATGCGAGGGAAAATACAGTTACTCAGCAGACATGCTTGTTGACATCATAAGATGTCTCTCTCTAGCTGTCTTGCCTCTGTGTCCTGGGCTATTTCTGTCCATCTGTGTCACGTAGCTCTGGCGTAGGAATTGGGGCACAGATTTACACAAAGTCAGGACCCCCCCCCCCCCACACACACACTTTCATGAACATATAGAGTTGGAACTGAATTACTTCATTCAATTGGTTGTTTATGTCATTGTAATGGATCAATCTATCTAATAAATTGTTTCCTGTTTTCCTTTACTGTGCATCCACCCCATCTCTCTCTCTCTCTCTCTCTCTCTCTCTCTCTCTCAGGGAACACACACACACACATACACACAATCCTTTAAGCGCTCTGTTTAGCCCTCTG